>NC_056544.1:33394154-33446654 GCF_910596095.1 Thunnus maccoyii | reverse complement strand
CATCAGCCCGGTGACGCTGCAGGTGGTGGGCGGGGCTGAGAGCAGCCTGTACTGCGAGCAGGCGGAGGGCGTGGCTGGCCATGTGGAGGGCGGGGCTAACCTGGTGGAGTCCTTCCTGGTGGAGGTGTATCGCTGTAAACTCTGTCAGTTCACCTGCGGCCTGAAGACCGCCATCGGCAGCCACCTACAGCTCAGACACCGCCCCCCCGAGCTCACCTGTCTGGGCGGGACAGAGGAGGAGGCGGGGCTCCGGCAGGGAGCGTCGCCCTATAGGCTGGATCTGAGCGGAGAGTCGAAGCAGAGCGACGAGGACGAAGACTTCTTGCTCTACAACATGCTGGGCAGCATGACCCCGCCCACCTGTGACATCACAGAGGGGGGGCTGCAGGTCGCACACACCTGTGAGGTGACACACCTGACACACACACACACACACACACACATGAACACAAACACATACACACATATATGTATATATATACAGTGCTGCTTGACCGTAGAATTTGCTGTTTCTGCATAAATGTGACCTAAAACATGATCAGATTTCCACTCAAGTCCTAAAACTAGATGAAGAGACATCAGTTAAACTAATGAGACAAGAACTTTCCACTTGTTCATTTATTTATTGAGGAAAATTATCCAATGTTACATATTTGTGTGTGAGGCAAAAGTATGTGAACCTCTAGGATTATCAATTCATTTGAAGGGGAAATTAGAGTCGAGTGTTTCAATCAATGGGATGACAATCCAGTGTGAGTCTGGGAGGCCCTGCCTTATTTAAAGAAGAGAAATCTGAGCTTCACAGGTTTGTGGAAGTGTGTCATGGCTCAAACAAAGGAGATTTCTGAGGAGCTTAGAAGAAGAGTTATTGATGCTCATCAGGCTGGAAAAGGTTACAAAACCATTTCTAAAGAGTTTGGACTCCACCAGTCAACTGTCAGGCAGATCATGTACAAATGGAAGACATCCAACAGCACTGTTTCCCTCCCCAGGAGTGGTCTAACAACAAAAATCACTCCAAGAGCAGGCGTGTAATAGTCCAGGAGGTCATAACAGACCCCAGGGTAACATCTAGGAAACTAAAGGTCTCTCTTGCAGTGGCTACAGTCCATGTTAATGAGTCCACCATCAGGAGAACATTGAACATCAATGGTGTTCATGGCAGAGTTGTAAGGAGAAACCCACTAGTCTCCAAACAGAACTTTGCTGCCGTCTACGGTTCACTGAAGACCACGTGGAGCCAGAAGGTGATTAGAACAATGTTCTCTGGATGGATGAGACCAAAATCAAACTTTTCGGCTTGAATGCGAAGCTTTATGTTTGGCGATGAGCAAACACTGCATTCCAGCGTGAGAACCTGAACCCATCTGTGAAACATGGTGGTGGTATCATGGTTTGGGCTGCTTTGCTGCCTCTGAACCAGGACAGCTTGCAATCATTGATGGAGCTGTGAGTTCTGAGTCGTACCAGCAAATTCTGCAGGAAAATGTCAAGATATCCGTCTGTGAACTGAAGCTCAACAGAAAGTGGGTCATACAGTAAGACAACGACACTAAACGACAAGTCGTTCTACCAAAGAACGGTTAAAGCAGAAGAAAGTTAATGTTTTGGAACGACCGAGTCAAAGTTCTGACCTTAATCCTAAAGAAATGCTGTGGAAGGACCTGAAGCAGGCAGTTCATGGTGAGAAGCCCACCAGCATCCCTGAGCTGAGACTGTTCTGTGAGGAGGAACAGGCTTAAGTTCCACCAAGCCAATATTCAGAGCTGATAAACAGTTACTGGAAATGTTTGGTTGAAGTTATTGCTGCAACAGTTACTGAAAGCAAGGGTTCACATACTGTTGCCTCCCATAAATGTGTAAGATTGGATCATTTTCCTCAATAAATAAATGAAAAAGATGAAAAAAAATATTTTTATTTGTCTCATTTGTTTAATTGGATTCACTTTATCTAGTTTTAGGACTTGTGTAAATATCCGATCACGTTTTAGGTCATATTCATGCAGAAATACAGAAAACTCTAAAGCGTTCACAAACTTTCAAGCAGCATTGTGTATATAAAAATCTCCCTCTCACCCCCCCTCTGTCCAGAAGAGCCCAGTCCTACTGCACAGAACCCTCAAACTCCCAGAACTCTGGTAGAGGACCCGAACCTGAGGAAGACAGAGAGGGAGATTTAAAAAAATAAATACAAATAAAAATGTGTGTGTATATATATATATATATATATATATATATATATATATATAATAGTAAATAAAATATATAAATATATATATACATATATAAACATGTTTTAAAAAAAATCTTCCTCTCACCTCCCTCCCATGGGGGGGGTGGTGTGTCTTCCTCAAGCTCGGTATGTCTGTATATATATATATATATATATAAACTGGTCCAGGTCTGAGTGCTGGACCCCTACAGTGAGGGGGTCTGGGGGCTCTGTTTTGCTGGCATGGTTTGGGTCCACTTGTCCCCTTAGAGGGAAGGGTCACTGCTAATCAATACAGAGTAGTTGTGAGTGATCAGCTTTATCCTGATGGGAGTGGTCTCTTCCAGGATGACGATGATGGTTTGATGAAGATTAAATGATGTGAATCAGATGTTACGACCTTCACAGTCACCAGATCTCAACCCAGCTGACATCGCTCTTCATCATCATCATCATCATCATCACAACACCACATGAGGAAGATCTTTATGAACAATGATGTTCAGAGACTGTAGGATCAATTACAAAGCTGATGAACAGAAAGATTCCTCATCTGATGTTTTGATGATTAGCTGTGACCCAAACCATAACAGAGGCCCCGGACCCCCTCACTGTAGGGGTCAACATCCAGACCTGGACCAGACCCCCTCACTGTACGGGTCAACATCCAGACCTGGACCAGACCCCCTCACTGTAGGGGTCAACATCCAGACCTGGACCAGACCCCCTCACTGTAGGGGTCAACATCCAGACCTGGACCAGTTTTTCCTTTCATTTGTCTGTATCTATGCACACACCGACCTACCTGTGTGTATGTGTGTTCAGTGTGCCCTCTGTACTGTCTGCAGGTCAGCACTCTGTTTGAGGAGGAGTCCTCCATCTTCCCTCTGAAGGGGGCCTCTGTGGACCTTTCCTGTCCCATCAACCCCCCCGCCACTCAGGAGGAGATGGCTCAGTCCGCCCACCTCATGACTCTGGGACTGTGTCGCATCTCCGCTGCCCGGCCGCCTCCCCCTCCTCCTGCTGCCCGGTCTACGCAGCACCGCCCTCCGACAGATGACTCCACCCACCTGCCTCCATGTGGCTCGACAGACGGCGTGCAGACGCCCAAAACACGCCACCTGCCGTGTGTTCTATGTCCTCTGACGCTGCCGTCCAGGCGGCTGTTGGACGTCCACGTCAGGTCTCACCGGGCGGCGGGCGGGTTCAGCTGCGTCTGCTGCAGCCTGACGGCTGACAGCTGGGAGCAGCTGGAGCCTCACTGGAGGACTCACTGCAGGAGGAGGAGGAGGAGGGAGCAGCAGAAGAAGAAGAGGGAGGCGTCACGACCGTTCAGCTGTCCGCTCTGTCTGAAGACGTTCAGGAACGCTGCGTCACGCAACGCTCACCAACAAACACACGCAGACCGCTCAGGTCAGAACATCTTCATCTGCACGATAACTAATCAATAATCACTCACCGCTCTCACACTGACGATGATGTGTTTCCTCCAGAACGACGGAGGCGCCAGCTGATTGGACGAGCAGGCAGGAAGAAGGCGAAGCACCTGGACAGAGAGCCAAAGTTTGCATAATATTATTTAAAAAATGTGCATAGTATTCCCAAAATATAATAACAGACATGAAAAATATTAGAAATGCAAAACAAAACATCCTCAAATATAATAACATAACAAAATATCATTCAAAGATTCACAAAAACCATGACGAGTCCGAAAACATACAAACTGATCTCAAAATATCATCATAATATTTTTTGTCTAAAGCTGCTAAAACATATCTACAAAAACCCGTCAAATCATCCAAATGTTTAAATTGTCAATAAAAATATCAATAATTATTGAATTTATGATCAATCATTTGCTGATGATACTTTATATTAATGTTATTATTATTGTTATAACAGCCAATCAGAAACCAGTGTTCCTGCCTCCCCGTGTGACATCACATGTTGCTGTTCTAGAACTCAGACAGGTTCTCTGCAGAACATCTCGGACAGCAGGAAGAGAACCAGGAAAAAGACAGAAGAAGAAGAAAAGTGTGGCGAGGAGACGACGCGTTTCTGCTGCTCGCTGTGTAACAGGTAACGACATCGTTCCACTCCTCAGAGACATGTATGTCAGGATTAACACGTATGTTAGAGTTAACGTGTATGTCAGGATTAACATGTATGTTAGAGTTAACATGTATGTTAGAGTTAACGTGTATGTTAGAGTTAACGTGTATGTCAGGATTAACATGTATGTCAGGTTTAACATGTATGTCAGGGTTAACATGTATGTTAGAGTTAACATGTATGTCAGGATTAACATGTATGTTAGAGTTAACATGTATGTTAGAGTTAACGTATATGTCAGGTTTAACATGTATGTTAGAGTTAACGTGTATATTAGAGTTAACATGTATGTTAGAGTTAACATGTATGTCAGAGTTAACATGTATGTTAGAGTTAACATGTATGTTAGAGTTAATGTGTATGTCAGGTTTAACATGTATGTTAGAGTTAATGTGTATGTCAGGGTTAACATGTATGTTAGAGTTAACATGTATGTCAGAGTTAACATGTATGTTAGAGTTAACATGTATGTTAGAGTTAATGTGTATGTCAGGTTTAACATGTATGTTAGAGTTAACGTGTATGTCAGGTTTAACACGTATGTTAGAGTTAACGTGTATGTTAGAGTTAACATGTATGTTAGAGTTAACGTGTATGTCAGGATTAACATGTATGTTAGAGTTAACGTGTATGTTAGAGTTAACATGTATGTTAGAGTTAACATGTATGTCAGGATTAACACGTATGTCAGGATTAACACGTATGTCAGGGTTAACGTGTATGTTAGAGTTAACGTGTATGTCAGGATTAACACGTATGTCAGGGTTAACGTGTATGTTAGAGTTAACGTGTATGTCAGGATTACATGTATGTTAGAGTTAACGTGTATGTTAGAGTTAACGTGTATGTCAGGATTAACATGTATGTTAGAGTTAACGTGTATGTTAGAGTTAACATGTATGTTAGAGTTAACGTGTATGTCAGGATTAACACGTATGTCAGGGTTAACGTGTATGTTAGAGTTAACGTGTATGTCAGGATTAACGTGTATGTCAGGGTTAACATGTATGTTAGAGTTAACGTGTATGTTAGAGTTAACATGTATGTTAGAGTTAACATGTATGTCAGGATTAACACGTATGTCAGGGTTAACGTGTATGTCAGGGTTAACATGTATGTTAGAGTTAACGTGTATGTTAGAGTTAACGTGTATGTCAGGGTTAACATGTATGTTAGAGTTAAAATGTATGTTAGAGTTAACGTGTATGTCAGGGTTAACATGTATGTTAGAGTTAACGTGTATGTTAGAGTTAACGTGTATGTTAGAGTTAACGTGTATGTCAGGGTTAACGTGTATGTTAGAGTTAACGTGTATGTTAGAGTTAACGTGTATGTTAGAGTTAACATGTATGTTAGGGTTAACGTGTATGTTAGAGTTAACGTGTATGTCAGGGTTAACATGTATGTTAGAGTTAACATGTATGTTAAAGTTAACATGTATGTTAGAGTTAACGTGTATGTCAGGGTTAACATGTATGTTAGAGTTAACGTGTATGTTAGAGTTAACGTGTATGTTAGAGTTAACGTGTATGTCAGGGTTAACGTATGTTAGAGTTAACATGTATGTTAGAGTTAATGTGTATGTCAGGTTTAACATGTATGTTAGAGTTAATGTGTATGTCAGGGTTAACATGTATGTTAGAGTTAACATGTATGTCAGAGTTAACATGTATGTTAGAGTTAACATGTATGTTAGAGTTAATGTGTATGTCGGGTTTAACATGTATGTTAGAGTTAACGTGTATGTCAGGTTTAACATGTATGTCAGGTTTAACATGTATGTTAGAGTTAACGTGTACGTCAGGTTTAACATGTATGTTAGAGTTAACGTGTATGTCAGAGTTAACATGTATGTTAGAGTTAACGTGTATGTTAGAGTTAACGTGTATGTCAGGTTAAACATGTATGTTAGAGTTAACATGTATGTCAGAGTTAACATGTATGTTAGAGTTAACATGTATGTTATAGTTAATGTGTATGTCAGGTTTAACATGTATGTTAGAGTTAATGTGTATGTCAGGGTTAACATGTATGTTAGAGTTAACATGTATGTCAGAGTTAACATGTATGTTAGAGTTAACATGTATGTTAGAGTTAATGTGTATGTCAGGTTTAACATGTATGTTAGAGTTAACGTGTATGTCAGGTTTAACATGTATGTCAGGTTTAACATGTATGTTAGAGTTAACGTGTATGTCAGGTTTAACATTTATGTCAGGTTTAACATGTATGTTAGAGTTAACGTGTATGTCAGGTTTAACATGTATGTTAGAGTTAACGTGTATGTTAGAGTTAACGTGTATGTCAGGTTTAACACGTATGTCAGGGTTAACGTGTATGTTAGAGTTAACGTGTATGTCAGGATTAACACGTATGTCAGGTTTAACACGTATGTCAGGGTTAACGTGTATGTTAGAGTTAACGTGTATGTCAGGATTAACACGTATGTCAGGTTTAACATGTATGTTAGAGTTAACGTGTATGTCAGGTTTAACATGTATGTCAGGTTTAACATGTATGTTAGAGTTAACGTGTATGTCAGGTTTAACATGTATGTTAGAGTTAACGTGTATGTTAGAGTTAACGTGTATGTCAGGGTTAACATGTATGTTAGAGTTAACGTGTATGTCAGGGTTAACATGTATGTTAGAGTTAACGTGTATGTTAGAGTTAACGTGTATGTCAGGGTTAACGTGTATGTTAGAGTTAACGTGTATGTCAGGGTTAACATGTATGTTAGAGTTAACGTGTATGTCAGGGTTAACATGTATGTTAGAGTTAACGTGTATGTTAGAGTTAACGTGTATGTCAGGGTTAACGTGTATGTTAGAGTTAACGTGTATGTCAGGGTTAACATGTATGTTAGAGTTAACGTGTATGTTAGAGTTAACGTGTATGTCAGGGTTAACATGTATGTCAGGGTTAACATGTATGTTAGAGTTAACGTGTATGTTAGAGTTAACGTGTATGTCAGGTTTAACATGTATGTTAGAGTTAACGTGTATGTCAGAGTTAACGTGTATGTTAGAGTTAACGTGTATGTTAGAGTTAACATGTATGTTAGAGTTAACGTGTATGTTAGAGTTAACGTGTATGTCAGAGTTAACATGTATGTTAGAGTTAACGTGTATGTTAGAGTTAACATGTATGTTAGAGTTAACGTGTATGTTAGAGTTAACGTGTATGTCAGGTTTAACACGTATGTCAGGGTTAACGTGTATGTTAGAGTTAACGTGTATGTCAGGATTAACACGTATGTCAGGTTTAACACGTATGTCAGGGTTAACGTGTATGTTAGAGTTAACGTGTATGTCAGGATTAACACGTATGTCAGGTTTAACATGTATGTTAGAGTTAACGTGTATGTCAGGTTTAACATGTATGTTAGAGTTAACGTGTATGTCAGGGTTAACATGTATGTTAGAGTTAACGTGTATGTTAGAGTTAACGTGTATGTCAGGGTTAACATGTATGTCAGGGTTAACATGTATGTTAGAGTTAACGTGTATGTTAGAGTTAACGTGTATGTCAGGTTTAACATGTATGTTAGAGTTAACGTGTATGTCAGAGTTAACGTGTATGTTAGAGTTAACGTGTATGTTAGAGTTAACGTGTATGTCAGGTTTAACATGTATGTTAGAGTTAACGTGTATGTTAGAGTTAACGTGTATGTCAGAGTTAATGTGTATGTTAGAGTTAACGTGTATGTCAGGGTTAACGTGTATGTCAGAGTTAATGTGTATGTTAGAGTTAACGTGTATGTCAGGGTTAACATGTATGTTAGAGTTAACGTGTATGTCAGGGTTAACATGTATGTTAGAGTTAACGTGTATGTCAGGGTTAACGTGTATGTTAGAGTTAACGTGTATGTCAGAGTTAACATGTATGTTAGAGTTAACGTGTATGTCAGGGTTAACATGTATGTTAGAGTTAACGTGTATGTCAGAGTTAACATGTATGTTAGAGTTAACGTGTATGTCAGGGTTAACATGTATGTTAGAGTTAACGTGTATGTCAGGGTTAACATGTATGTTAGAGTTAACGTGTATGTCAGGTTTAACATGTATGGAGCTGGTTGCTGCACTGCTGCTGTGCGACGGGTTAAATGCAGAGAATCAGTTTTGCTTCAGTGTGAGTGCTGAGAAATGATAATAAAGAAATCTTAATTACGGATAATTAACTCCACAGGACATCAGACTGCTGTCAGCAGGTTACTCTCGGAAATGGACCAATCACAGCTTTGATGTGTTTTCTCCACAGGAAGTTCTCTACCAAGCTGACTCTGAGGCGTCACCTGGGTGTACATGGAGGAGACAAACCGTTCACCTGTCCTCACTGTCCCTACAGCAGCAGACTGAAGGCCTCACTGCTGCAACACCTGAGGACTCACACAGGTAACACACACACAGGTAACACACACCTGAAGACTCACACAGGTAACACACACACAGGTAACACACACCTGAAGACTCACACAGGTAACACACACAGGTAACACACACCTGAAGACTCACACAGGTAACACACACCTGAAGACTCACACAGGTAACACACACACAGGTAACACACACCTGAAGACTCACACAGGTAACACACACCTGAAGACTCACACAGGTAACACACACACAGGTAACACACACCTGAAGACTCACACAGGTAACACACACCTGAAGACTCACACAGGTAACACACACACAGGTAACACACACATAGAGACCACATCAAATCCAACCTCGTTGGAGGAAACGGTGGGCGTGCTTCCCTGTTGGTCCCCAAAACCACATAGAGACTGCGTCTGTCCCCAAAACCACATAGAGACTGTTTCTGTCCCCAAAACCACATAGAGACTGCGTCTGTCCCCAAAACCACATAGAGACTGCGTCTGTCCCCAAAACCACATAAAGACTGCGTCTGTCCCCAAAACCACATAGAGACTGTGTGTCAGTAAATAAATGCTGCAGCTTCTCAAGACCAAGAAAAGTCACATCTGTTGTTTCCCCAACTGCTGGAAAAGTGAAGGGGATTAGACCAGTTGGCCAGTTTGGGGCCATCAGGATGAAGCTCACGTCTTCCACCTCAAATCTTTGTAGGAGTCGATGCAGGAGTGTGAAGGGAGGGAAGGCATACAGGACTCCCTGTGGCCACCGATGTGCCATCATATCTGTGACTAAGCAGAGAGGACAGTGAACTGTCTCACCGGAGGTGAAGAGATCGGCTACGGCTGAACCAAAGCAGTCAGATTCCACGAGGGACTGAAGCTGTGTGCATTAGACGCACTGCCGTAGATACTCAGTAAGCTACGCTTCAGCCACGGTGGTTCAGCGACCAACAGGGAATCACGCCCACCGTTTCCTCCAACGAGGTGGGCGGTAGCTGTGCAAGCAGCCGCCACGCTTCCGCCAGCCTGTGTAGGAAGCGATCGAGAGAGGGGCCCATAGACCCGCTCAGGTTCGACACACCGAATCAACACAACTCATACACACACCTGAACGTGGACGTCAAGGAATCAAAGAGGCTACATGTGCTGCTTATATAACATGTTGCCAATCCGTGCACGACCACCACAGGTCATATGACCATCATGTCAGCTGTGCCCGTGAGGGTCAGTCCCTGTTCACATGGAATATGTAGTCTGGAGAGACAGTCGCAACACGGAGAACACAGACCTGAGACCTCACACACAGTGTGTGTGTGTGTGTGTGTGTGTGCGTGTGCGTGTGCGTGTGCGTGCGCGTGCGCGTGCGCGTGCGTGCGTGCGTGCGTGCGTGTGTGTGTGTGCAGGTGAGAAGCCCTACAGGTGTGCTCAGTGTCCGTACGCCTCCATCGATCGCAGCTCTCTGCTGAGACACTGCAGGACTCACAGTCAGGAGAAGCCGTACAGCTGTGATCACTGTGACTACAGCAGGTAACAGCAGACGCATCTGGTTGTCATGGTGACTGATGTCTCCTAGTGTCTGATTGCCATGGTAACATTTTTTCTTTGTCAGCATCCAGAAGAAGAGTTTGGACCTCCACACTCGCCGTCATCACACCGGTGAGGCGTTTCCATGCCAACAGTGCGAGTACTCGAGTCCGGACCGCCAGCTGCTGCTGCGACACGTCCGCAGACACCACACCCCCCCGGTGTGACCTCACAGGGGCCGGACAATCTCATTGGGCGGCTGCGGTCGGCTGGATTGTAATAAAACTTTATTGAATGTTTTTTATTTTGTGGCTGATTTTTGAAAATAAAAGTAGAAACATGAAAATTAAGTTTCATTTTTAACAAACGTTCCACACAAACACACAAAGGAAGCAGCTGCTGTCAGCAAAACTCACCACACACTCCGCCTTCCAAACACACTTTCCTCTGAACGTTAAAGTCCTTGACTGGTTTTATAAACCTTTGTTGTCGGTGGAACATTGTTCAGAAAGCAGCTGATTCTATAACGAACGTTGAAATCATGTTTGTGAATCTAACATTTGATCCTCCTGCGACGCCTGAACGCACAACCTCTCCTTCAGTTATAAATAACATTTTAAACAAAATCAGCGTAGAAACAGATGGTTTCCATGGAAACCTAACTCCCTAGGATAAAGCAAAAACAGGAGAAAACGGCAGCTCATCCCTACAGCTTCAGCGCTATTCACAAATATAAACGTGGGATTTCTGTTTACATATTTGTACAAAATACTTAAACAGTCAGAAGGTCTAACGAGACGATCGCAGACAGAAAGCAGCTTTCTGACTGCTGGAAACCTGCACAGACCAATCAGCAGCAGATGCTTCCCAGGCTGAACAAAACCAGCCAATCATATGGAGACACGTAGATCCTCACAGTTCAGACCACACACTCTCACACAAACCAGTTCAATTCAATTCAGTTTTATTTATAAAGTGCCAAATCCCAACAGAGGTTATCTCAGGGCTGTTTTCACATAGAGCAGGTCTAGACCAAGATCTTTAATTTACAGAGACCCAACATTCATCCATCAGCAGCAGCAGGAAAAACTCCCCTTTAACGGCAAGAAACCTCCAACATCTGCCTCGACCGGTTGGGTTGAGAGAGACAGAAGCATAATAACAACAATAATAACACTAACAACAATAATTAAAGCTGCAAGCAGCGTTGGTCGGGACCTCGCACTCTGGCCCGTCGGGATCAGATCATTTTTCTTTTTAAAAATGAGGGATATTTCTTACAAGTGTGGCATGCTTTTATTTTGAAAGACTGATTGACATGTGTACTGTCAGGTGTGTAGAGACAATAAGTAACTGCAGCTGGACACAGAAAAATACTCATATATTTGAATGGAGAGTGTGAGTGAACCCACACCTTTTTGAACATTTACTGCTTCCACATAGTTTTAGATACAAACTTCATTTGAACTTTAAATGATTCACGAGACTTTGACCTACAAATCTTGAATTTACATGTTTTTTCTATCTTTTATTGTTTTTGAGATATTAGAGTGTAAGTTTTAAAGTCTTTTCTTGCTCCTCCTGTGATTTTATAATGAGTGTGTATTGCGGAATGTTTCACAGCACTGAGGGAGTGACATCACCAGGAGCAGTTGGAGAGGAGGATTTTAGAGTACGCTTCTTGTGAAATCTCCTCATAAAGCTCATGACTTTGGCCAAATCTAACATTAAAAATCATATTTTAGTAGGAAATTTCATGGTGAATCCATTGATACAGGTTTGAAAGTGGTCAGACTTATAGTTTAGACGTCAGAAGCCTCTGTTTGACACAAAGTTCATGCCCATAGATTGCCTCCCCATTGGTTTACATTGTAAGGGTGATGTGGCACTGCAACTTTCAGGGCTTATTAAATCCAAACCGTTCAAGTTATTACAAAGTTTACAACTTATTACAACTTTTGTTCAGCACAGTGTCATAAGTCATGTATTAAAGATTGAAGCCGATACCATTAACGCCCTCAGAGGAGATAGCGTTTGTTCGGGGTCAAAAATTGGCACAAAGTCGTACTTTCATGGGTGAACTGCGGACTTCCTGTTGGATTTAGGTCAGGGGTGTCAGTGTATGATTTGTAGGTCTTGATGAGACGAATAATTGAGTTTTGGTTTGATCTCTCTACGACATTCCTACGGGCCGTGGCGGCCATTTTAGTGACATAGGTGGCGCTAGAGAGCACATTTTGGCACCATCTCTGCCTATGATGGTGTCTGACCATTAAGGGCTTTGAAGGTTAGGAGAAGGATTTTAAATTCAATTCTGGATTTACAGGAAGCCAATGCAGCGAAGCTAAAATGGGAGAAATGTGGTCTCTTTTTCTAGTTTTAGTCAGAACACGTGGAGCTGCATTCTGGACCAGCTGGAGAGTCTTTAGAGACTTGTTAGAGCAGCAAATCTACACAGATTAGGAGTACAGCCACTTAACAGATGCTTGCTGCTGAGTGTCAGGAAGTTTAGAGATTATTGCACACACACTGATCGGACTGATTACTGACCTGACAGTTGGGGGGGAGGGGTGGTGGGGGGGAGGGGTGGGGGGTGGGGGTTCAATTCAGGGACTCGTCCTGACAATTGGATCAATTTGTGGATTATAATGTTTTGATGGGTTTGTAATTGAATATTCTGCATGTTTGAAGAGGTTTGTAGTCAACATTAGCCATATATGATGAAAACTCATTAAAGGTTCCATTAACGTCCATTTAAACCAGGAATCTTTATTCTCTGATTTTGTTGAAACGTTTTCCATTTTTACATTCAGCCGACCTGAAAAGAAAATGTTCCAACACGTTTCACTGTTTATCTAACAGACTGATGTGTGACCCTGTTTCCATTGAACATCTGCGTTAAAAGCTCTGTGACCTCCGAGTGAAACCGACAACAATCAGGTCACATCTGAGTGCAGACAGTTAATGGATCAGCCTGAGATCAATACGCTGCCGTCATCCATCGATCAGATGGATATAAAGAGCCACAGCATGACGGCCGGCTGCACAGAGCTGAAACCAGCTGCCAGCCAGCCGACATCCAACCGGCATCCAACCGACATCCATCAGACACCCAACCGGCACCCAACCGGCATCCAACCGACATCCAACCGGCATCCATCAGACACCCAACCGGCATCCAACCGGCATCCAACCGACATCCAACCGGCATCCAACCGACATCCATCAGACATCCAACCGGCATCCATCAGACATCCAACCGGCATCCAACCGACATCCATCAGACATCCAACCGACATCCAACCGACATCCATCAGACATCCAACCGACATCCAACCGACATCCAACCGGCATCCATCAGACACCCAACCGGCATCCAACCGACATCCAACCGACATCCAACCGGCATCCATCAGACACCCAACCGGCGTCCAACCGACATCCATCAGACATCCAACCGACATCCAACCGACATCCAACCGGCATCCAACCGACATCCAACCGACATCCAACCGGCATCCAACCAACATCCAACCGACATCCATCAGACATCCCACCGACATCCAACCGACATCCAACCGGCATCCAACCGACATCCAACCGGCATCCAACCGACATCCAACCGACATCCAACCGGCATCCAACCGACATCCAACCGGCATCCAACCGACATCCAACCGACATCCAACCGGCATCCAACCGACATCCAACCGACATCCATCAGACATCCAACCGACATCCATCAGACATCCAACCGACATCCAACCGACATCCAACCGACATCCATCAGACATCCAACCGACATCCAACCGGCATCCAACCGACATCCAACCGACATCCATCAGACATCCAACCGACATCCAACCGGCATCCAACCGACATCCATCAGACATCCAACCGACATCCAACCGGCATCCAACCGACATCCAACCGGCATCCAACCGACATCCAACCGACATCCAACCGGCATCCAACCGACATCCAACCGACATCCAACCGGCATCCAACCGACATCCAACCGACATCCATCAGACATCCAACCGACATCCATCAGACATCCAACCGACATCCAACCGACATCCATCAGACATCCAACCGACATCCAACCGGCATCCAACCGACATCCAACCGACATCCATCAGACATCCAACCGACATCCAACCGGCATCCAACCGACATCCATCAGACATCCAACCGACATCCAACCGGCATCCAACCGACATCCAACCGGCATCCAACCGACATCCAACCGACATCCAACCGGCATCCAACCGACATCCAACCGACATCCATCAGACATCCAACCGACATCCATCAGACATCCCACCGGCATCCAACCGACATCCATCAGACATCCAACCGACATCCATCAGACACCCAACCGGCATCCAACCGACATCCATCAGACATCCCACCGGCATCCAACCGACATCCATCAGACATCCATCAGACATCCAACCGACATCCATCAGACACCCAACCGGCATCCAACCGACATCCATCAGACATCCAACCGACATCCATCAGACACCCAACCGGCATCCAACCGACATCCATCAGACATCCCACCGGCATCCAACCGACATCCATCAGACATCCATCAGACATCCAACCGGCATCCATCAGACACCCAACCGGCATCCAACCGACATCCATCAGACATCCAACCGGCATCCATCAGACATCCAACCGGCATCCATCAGACATCCCACCGGCATCCAACCGACATCCATTAGACATCCATCAGACATCCAACCGACATCCATCAGACATCCATCAGACATCCATCAGACATCCATCAGACACCCAACCGGCATCCAACCGACGTCCAGCCGATACCCTACCAACACCTAACCGGCTTCCAGCCGACATCCAACAGACATCCATCAGACATCCAGCCAACATCCTACTGGTATCCAACCGACACCTAACCGGCATCCAGCCGACATCCATCAGACATCCAACCGGCATCCAGCCGGCATCCAACCGACACCTAACCGGCATCCAGCCGGCATCCAACCGACACCTAACCGGCATCCAGCCGACATCCATCAGACACCCAACCGGCATCCAACCGACATCCATCAGACACCCAACCGGCATCCAACCGACATCCATCAGACATCCAACCGGCATCTATCAGACCAGCCAATTTTCAGCAATGAGTCAACACCATCCAACCAGGACGTCTCTTTGCACTTTGGGGGGAAATTGCAGCTCCTTTCTGAGCGATCACCATCACAGCAGGATGTCGAAGCTCCTCCTCCTGCCTGACCACACCCCCACACAGCGGACTCAGTTGCAGCCACCTCACCTGTTCCCCACCGTAGACGTGCCTGACCACGCCCACTACATCATCGGCTCTGTCATCCTGTTGGTGGGGGTGACGGGCATGCTGGGAAATGGCCTGGTCATCTATGTGTTCTGCTGCAGTCGCACGCTGCGGTCGCCTAGCAACCTGCTGGTGGTCAACTTGGCAGCCACTGACTTCCTGATGTCTCTGACACAGTCCCCTGTCTTCTTTATTGCCAGCCTGCACCGCCGCTGGGTGTTCGGGGAGCTCGCCTGCGAGCTGTATGCCTTCTGCGGAGCACTGTTCGGCATCACCTCCATGATGACACTGACAGCCATTGCAGTGGACCGCTGCCTTGCTATCACGCGGCCTTTGGCCCTGCTTGGCGGGGTGAGTCACCGCCAGGTGTTGGTGGTGATGGCGGCAGTGTGGTTGTACTCTCTGGGCTGGAGTCTGCCACCATTCTTTGGCTGGAGCGCCTACGTCCCTGAAGGCCTGCAGACGTCCTGCAGCTGGGACTACATGAGCTTCACCGCCGCTGTGCGCACCTACACAATCTTGCTGTTCGCCTTTGTCTTCTTCATCCCTCTGGGCCTCATCACCAGCTGCTACTTCACCATCTTTCGTGCAGTGCGGCGTGCCGGCCGGGAGGTCCGGCAGCTGAACTGTGGAGGAACCAACAAGGCGTATGAACGTCTGCGCAGTGAGTGGCGACTGGCCAAAGTGGCTCTGGGAGTCATCCTGCTGTTTGTTGTGTCCTGGTCGCCGTACTCGGTGGTGGCTCTGACGGCCACGGTTGGCTATGCCCACCTGCTGACGCCCTACATGAACTCAGTTCCTGCCGTCATCGCCAAGGCCTCTGCCATCCACAACCCCATCATCTATGCCATCACACACCCCAAATACCGTGCCGCCATCGGCCGCTACGTGCCACTACTGCGCGCCGTGCTGCGGCTGCAGGAGAAGGACCTGCGCTCCTCCTTCAGCTCCAGCGGTGCCTCATCTCATCGCACCACGTCGACCAGTCAGAGCTCACTGGCCATCCAGCTGAGCGCCGCCGCTCGAGCCAATGGCCGCTGGGGGAGGAGCCGACTATCCTCCACCTCAGACAGTGAGTCCTGCTGGATGGAGAGTGAAGCCGATGGCTCCAGTGTCGGATCGACGGCCTTCAACCGCCAGGTTTCCGCAGACGTCACCGCCAACACCGCAGGCTCCGCCCCCCTCAGCCAGGAGAGAGGCTCAGCTGGCGCAGGACCCGACGCTGACTCACCTGACGGACACCTGCTGCCGACAGGCTCCACCCCCTGCACGCCATGATGACACACTTCTTAAAAGTGTGAATGAAGAAATTGTTCAGGACCAGTTTGAGGTTTTAGGGGGATTTTGTCATTAAAGTCTGCTGTGATTGGACAGGCCATCGGGGGTGGAGCTGGGCACTGATGACATCAAACTACAAGCCACTACTTCCTATAATTGTGCCTGAAGCTTTTATAAAGTGCTGGATGATGTGAAAATGCACATTATTAACATTATTGATTGATTAGCATCAGGCTCATATAAACAAGTTTGATTTGTTGTTTAAACTCCAGACGTTCATCTCAAGTCTCCTCTTTGATCACTCCTCGCTTGAACAGTTCTGGTCCGCCATTTTGAAGGTCGTCTCAAAACTCTTATGTTGCTCTGAGCGAGGACCCCGACACGCCCCCTTATTGGATATCAGTTATTGATTAGACGCTGCAGCTGATCGGACTGATCTGACGCATACAGATTCAAATCTAGTTCATCACCTGAGTTTGATATTTAATCTGATTTCTAGTTAAACGTCTGTTAATTAATCTGATCAACAAAACAATCATAAACAACTTTCTTCATGATCGGTTATCTCACCCGTTAACTGTTACGGATCAAATTAAAGTCAGAATTTATTATTCAGTCACATGACAGTCGCTTTGAGTTTCATCATTTCAGTTTTAATCTAATAAATAATTACTATATATATAATTACTACATATATATAATTACTATATATATATAATTACTATATATATAGTACTATCAGAGTATCAAATACACACGCACATAATCAATACATATTATAAACAAACTGTCAGTAGAAATGGTTCCTGTACACAGTATAAATACAGAGAAGTACACAGTATAAATACTGCAGTACACCGTATAAATACTGTAGTACACAGTATAAATACAGAGTAGTACACAGTATAAATACAGAGTAGTACACAGTATAAATACAGCAGTACACCGTATAAATACAGCAGTACACCGTATAAATACTGTAGTACACAGTATAAATACAGCAGTACACCGTATAAATACTGTAGTACACAGTATAAATACAGTAGTACACCGTATAAATACTGTAGTACACAGTATAAATACAGTAGTACACCGTATAAATACTGTAGTACACAGTATAAATACTGTAGTACACAGTATAAATACAGAGTAGTACACAGTATAAATACAGCAGTACACCGTATAAATACTGTAGTACACAGTATAAATACAGAGTAGTACACAGTATAAATACAGCAGTACACCGTATAAATACTGCAGTACACAGTATAAATACTGCAGTACACCGTATAAATACTGCAGTACACAGTATAAATACAGAGTAGTACACCGTATAAATACAGAGTAGTACACAGTATAAATACTGCAATACACAGTATAAATACTGCAGTACACAGTATAAATACAGAGTAGTACACAGTATAAATACTGCAGTACACAGTATAAATACAGCAGTATACAGTATAAATACTGCAGTACACAGTATAAATACAGAGTAGTACACAGTATAAATACTGCAGTACACAGTATAAATACAGAGTAGTACACAGTATAAATACAGAGTAGTACACAGTATAAATACTGCAGTACACAGTATAAATACAGAGTAGTACACAGTATAAATACAGCAGTATACAGTATAAATACTGCAGTACACAGTATAAATACAGAGTAGTACACAGTATAAATACTGCAGTACACAGTACAAATACAGAGTAGTACACAGTATAAATACAGCAGTACACAGTATAAATACTGCAGTACACAGTATAAATACAGAGTAGTACACAGTATAAATACTGCAGTACACAGTATAAATACAGAGTAGTACACAGTATAAATACTGCAGTACACAGTATAAATACAGAGTAGTACACAATATAAATACTGCAGTATACAGTATAAATACTGCAGTACACAATATAAATACAGAGTAGTACACAATATAAATACTGCAGTATACAGTATAAATACTGCAGTACACAGTATAAATACAGAGTAGTACACAGTATAAATACAGAGTAGTACACAGTATAAATACTGCAGTATACAGTATAAATACAGAGTAGTACACAGTATAAATACTGCAGTACACAGTATAAATACAGAGTAGTACACAGTATAAATACTGCAGTATACAGTATAAATACTGCAGTACACAGTATAAATACAGAGTAGTATACAGTATAAATACTGCAGTACACAGTATAAATACAGAGTAGTACACAGTATAAATACAGAGTAGTACACAGTATAAATACTGCAGTACACAGTATAAATACAGAGTAGTACACAGTATAAATACTGCAGTACACCGTATAAATACTGTAGTACACAGTATAAATACAGAGTAGTACACAGTATAAATACAGAGTAGTACACAGTATAAATACAGCAGTACACCGTATAAATACAGCAGTACACCGTATAAATACTGTAGTACACAGTATAAATACAGCAGTACACCGTATAAATACTGTAGTACACAGTATAAATACAGTAGTACACCGTATAAATACTGTAGTACACAGTATAAATACAGAGTAGTACACAGTATAAATACAGCAGTACACCGTATAAATACTGTAGTACACAGTATAAATACAGAGTAGTACACAGTATAAATACAGCAGTACACCGTATAAATACTGCAGTACACAGTATAAATACTGCAGTACACCGTATAAATACTGCAGTACACAGTATAAATACAGAGTAGTACACCGTATAAATACAGAGTAGTACACAGTATAAATACAGAGTAGTACACAGTATAAATACTGCAGTACACCGTATAAATACTGCAGTACACAGTATAAATACTGCAGTACACCGTATAAATACTGCAGTACACAGTATAAATACTGCAGTACACCGTATAAATACTGCAGTACACAGTATAAATACAGAGTAGTACACCGTATAAATACAGAGTAGTACACAGTATAAATACAGAGTAGTACACAGTATAAATACAGCAGTACACCGTATAAATACTGCAGTACACAGTATAAATACTGCAGTACACCGTATAAATACTGCAGTACACAGTATAAATACAGAGTAGTACACCGTATAAATACAGAGTAGTACACAGTATAAATACAGAGTAGTACACAGTATAAATACTGCAGTACACAGTATAAATACAGAGTAGTACACAGTATAAATACAGAGTAGTACACAGTATAAATACTGCAATACACAGTATAAATACTGCAGTACACAGTATAAATACAGAGTAGTACACAGTATAAATACTGCAGTACACAGTATAAATACAGCAGTATACAGTATAAATACTGCAGTACACAGTATAAATACAGAGTAGTACACAGTATAAATACTGCAGTACACAGTATAAATACAGAGTAGTACACAGTATAAATACAGAGTAGTACACAGTATAAATACTGCAGTACACAGTATAAATACAGAGTAGTACACAGTATAAATACAGCAGTATACAGTATAAATACTGCAGTACACAGTATAAATACAGAGTAGTACACAGTATAAATACTGCAGTACACAGTACAAATACAGAGTAGTACACAGTATAAATACAGCAGTACACAGTATAAATACTGCAGTACACAGTATAAATACAGAGTAGTACACAGTATAAATACTGCAGTACACAGTATAAATACAGAGTAGTACGCAGTATAAATACTGCAGTACACAGTATAAATACAGAGTAGTACACAATATAAATACTGCAGTATACAGTATAAATACTGCAGTACACAATATAAATACAGAGTAGTACACAATATAAATACTGCAGTATACAGTATAAATACTGCAGTACACAGTATAAATACAGAGTAGTACACAGTATAAATACAGAGTAGTACACAGTATAAATACTGCAGTATACAGTATAAATACAGAGTAGTACACAGTATAAATACTGCAGTACACAGTATAAATACAGAGTAGTACACAGTATAAATACTGCAGTATACAGTATAAATACTGCAGTACACAGTATAAATACAGAGTAGTATACAGTATAAATACTGCAGTACACAGTATAAATACAGAGTAGTACACAGTATAAATACAGAGTAGTACACAGTATAAATACTGCAGTACACAGTATAAATACAGAGTAGTACACAGTATAAATACTGCAGTATACAGTATAAATACAGAGTAGTACACAGTATAAATACAGAGTAGTACACAGTATAAATACTGCAGTATACAGTATAAATACTGCAGTACACAGTATAAATACAGAGTAGTACACAGTATAAATACTGCAGTATACAGTATAAATACAGAGTAGTACACAGTATAAATACTGCAGTATACAGTATAAATACTGCAGTACACAGTATAAATACAGAGTAGTACACAGTATAAATACTGCAGTACACAGTATAAATAGAGTAGTACACAGTATAAATACAGAGTAGTACACAGTATAAATACTGCAGTACACAGTATAAATACTGCAGTACACAGTATAAATACAGAGTAGTACACAGTATAAATACTGCAGTACACAGTATAAATAGAGTAGTACACAGTATAAATACAGAGTAGTACACAGTATAAATAGAGTAGTACACAGTATAAATACAGAGTAGTACACAGTATAAATACTGCAGTACACAGTATAAATACAGAGTAGTACACAATATAAATACTGCAGTACACAGTATAAATACAGAGTAGTACACAGTATAAATACTGCAATACACAGTATAAATACTGCAGTACACAGTATAAATACAGAGCAGTACACAGTATAAATACTGCAGTACACAGTATAAATACAGAGTAGTACACAGTATAAATACTGCAGTACACAGTATAAATACAGAGTAGTACACAGTATAAATAGAGTAGTACACAGTATAAATACAGAGTAGTACACAGTATAAATACTGCAGTACACAGTATAAATACAGAGTAGTACACAATATAAATACTGCAGTACACAGTATAAATACAGAGTAGTACACAGTATAAATACTGCAATACACAGTATAAATACTGCAGTACACAGTATAAATACAGAGCAGTACACAGTATAAATACTGCAGTACACAGTATAAATACAGAGTAGTACACAGTATAAATACAGAGTAGTACACAGTATAAATACTGCAGTACACAGTATACAGAGTAGTATACAGTATAAATACTGCAGTACACAGTATAAATACAGAGTAGTACACAGTATAAATACTGCAGTATACAGTATAAATACAGAGCAGTACACAGTATAAATACTGCAGTACACTGTATAAATACTGCAGTACACAGTATAAATACAGAGTAGTACACAGTATAAATACTGCAGTACACAGTATAAATACAGAGTAGTACACAGTATAAATACTGCAGTATACAGTATAAATACAGAGCAGTACACAGTATAAATACTGCAGTACACAGTATAAATACTGCAGTACACTGTATAAATACTGCAGTACACAGTATAAATACAGAGTAGTACACAGTATAAATACTGCAGTACACAGTATAAATACAGAGTAGTACACTGTATAAATACTGCAGTACACAGTATAAATACAGAGTAGTACACAGTATAAATACTGCAGTACACAGTATAAATACAGAGCAGTACACAGTATAAATACTGCAGTACACAGTATAAATACAGAGTAGTACACAGTATAAATACTGCAGTACACAGTATAAATACTGTAGTACACAGTATAAATACTGCAGTACACAGTATAAATACAGAGTAGTACACAGTATAAATACTACAGTACACAGTATAAATACTGCAGTACACAGTATAAATACAGAGTAGTACACAGTATAAATACTGCAGTACACAGTATAAATACTGCAATACACAGTATAAATACTGCAGTACACAGTATAAATACAGAGCAGTACACAGTATAAATACTGCAGTACACAGTATAAATACAGAGTAGTACACAGTATAAATACTGCAGTACACAGTATAAATACAGAGTAGTACACAATATAAATACTGCAGTACACAGTATAAATACAGAGTAGTACACAGTATAAATACTGCAATACACAGTATAAATACTGCAGTACACAGTATAAATACAGAGCAGTACACAGTATAAATACTGCAGTACACAGTATAAATACAGAGTAGTACACAGTATAAATACAGAGTAGTACACAGTATAAATACTGCAATACACAGTATAAATACTGCAGTACACAGTATAAATACAGAGCAGTATACAGTATAAATACTGCAGTATACAGTATAAATACAGAGTAGTACACAGTATAAATACAGAGTAGTACACAGTATAAATACAGAGTAGTACACAGTATAAATACTGCAGTACACAGTATAAATACAGAGTAGTACACAGTATAAATACAGAGTAGTACACAGTATAAATACTGCAGTACACAGTATAAATACAGAGCAGTACACAGTATAAATACTGCAATACACAGTATAAATACTGCAGTACACAGTATAAATACAGAGCAGTACACAGTATAAATACTGCAGTACACAGTATAAATACAGAGTAGTACACAGTATAAATACTGCAGTACACAGTATAAATACAGAGTAGTACACAATATAAATACTGCAGTACACAGTATAAATACAGAGTAGTACACAGTATAAATACTGCAATACACAGTATAAATACTGCAGTACACAGTATAAATACAGAGCAGTACACAGTATAAATACTGCAGTACACAGTATAAATACAGAGTAGTACACAGTATAAATACAGAGTAGTACACAGTATAAATACTGCAGTGCACAGTATAAATACTGCAATACACAGTATAAATACTGCAGTACACAGTATAAATACAGAGCAGTATACAGTATAAATACTGCAGTATACAGTATAAATACAGAGTAGTATACAGTATAAATACAGAGTAGTACACAGTATAAATACAGAGTAGTACACAGTATAAATACAGAGTAGTACACAGTATAAATACTGCAGTACACAGTATAAATACAGAGTAGTACACAGTATAAATACAGAGTAGTACACAGTATAAATACTGCAGTACACAGTATAAATACAGAGCAGTACACAGTATAAATACACAGTATGATTTCTCTCTCCTCGTCTCCTCGTCTCCTCGTCTCCTCGTCTCCTCTCTCCTCGTCTCCTCTCTCCTCGTCTCCTCGTCTCCTCTGTCCTCGTCTCCTCGTCTCCTCGTCTCCTCTCTCCTCTCTCCTCGTCTCCTCGTCTCCTCGTCTCCTCGTCTCCTCTCTCCTCTCTCCTCGTCTCCTCGTCTCCTCTCTCCTCGTCTCCTCTCTCCTCGTCTCCTCTGTCCTCGTCTCCTCGTCTCCTCGTCTCCTCTCTCCTCTCTCCTCGTCTCCTCTCTCCTCTCTCCTCTCTCCTCGTCTCCTCGTCTCCTCGTCTCCTCTCTCCTCGTCTCCTCGTCTCCTCTGTCCTCGTCTCCTCGTCTCCTCGTCTCCTCTCTCCTCGTCTCCTCGTCTCCTCGTCTCCTCGTCTCCTCTCTCCTCGTCTCCTCGTCTCCTCGTCTCCTCTCTCCTCTCTCCTCGTCTCCTCGTCTCCTCGTCTCCTCTCTCCTCGTCTCCTCGTCTCCTCTCTTCTCTCTCCTTGTCTCCTCGTCTCCTCGTCTCCTCGTCTCCTCTGTCCTCGTCTCCTCGTCTCCTCTCTCCTCGTCTCCTCGTCTCCTCGTCTCCTCTCTCCTCGTCTCCTCTCTCCTCGTCTCCTCGTCTCCTCTCTCCTCGTCTCCTCTGTCCTCGTCTCCTCTCTCCTCGTCTCCTCTCTCCTCGTCTCCTCTCTCCTCTCTCCTCGTCTCCTCTCTCCTCTCTCCTCGTCTCCTCGTCTCCTCTGTCCTCGTCTCCTCTCTCCTCTCTCCTCGTCTCCTCTCTCCTCTCTCCTCTCTCCTCTCTCCTCGTCTCCTCTCTCCTCTCTCCTCGTCTCCTCGTCTCCTCTCTCCTCGTCTCCTCTCTCCTCTCTCCTCGTCTCCTCTCTCCTCGTCTCCTCTCTCCTCGTCTCCTCGTCTCCTCTCTCCTCGTCTCCTCGTCTCCTCTCTCCTCGTCTCCTCTCTCCTCGTCTCCTCTCTCCTCTCTCCTCGTCTCCTCTCTCCTCGTCTCCTCTCTCCTCGTCTCCTCGTCTCCTCTCTCCTCTCTCCTCGTCTCCTCGTCTCCTCTGTCCTCGTCTCCTCTCTCCTCTCTCCTCGTCTCCTCTCTCCTCTCTCCTCTCTCCTCTCTCCTCGTCTCCTCTCTCCTCTCTCCTCGTCTCCTCGTCTCCTCTGTCCTCGTCTCCTCTCTCCTCTCTCCTCGTCTCCTCTCTCCTCTCTCCTCTCTCCTCGTCTCCTCTCTCCTCGTCTCCTCTCTCCTCGTCTCCTCTCTCCTCTCTCCTCGTCTCCTCGTCTCCTCTGTCCTCGTCTCCTCTCTCCTCTCTCCTCGTCTCCTCTCTCCTCGTCTCCTCTCTCCTCGTCTCCTCGTCTCCTCTCTCCTCGTCTCCTCTCTCCTCGTCTCCTCGTCTCCTCTGTCCTCGTCTCCTCTCTCCTCTCTCCTCGTCTCCTCTCTCCTCGTCTCCTCTCTCCTCGTCTCCTCGTCTCCTCTCTCCTCTCTCCTCTCTCCTCTCTCCTCGTCTCCTCTCTCCTCGTCTCCTCTCTCCTCGTCTCCTCGTCTCCTCTCTCCTCTCTCCTCGTCTCCTCTCTCCTCTGTCCTCGTCTCCTCTCTCCTCTGTCCTCGTCTCCTCTCTCCTCGTCTCCTCTCTCCTCTCTCCTCGTCTCCTCTCTCCTCTCTCCTCGTCTCCTCTCTCCTCGTCTCCTCTCTCCTCGTCTCCTCTCTCCTCGCGTGGCTTTGATGAGTCTGTGGCTGACTGATCAATACATAATCAAACATATTGATCTGTGTTGATCTGCTTCTTCTTCACTGGTCATGAAAAACACTGCAGACGCCATGTTGGGTTTCTCTCCCAATGACATAAATAATTAATTAATTATTATTATTATTACATCAGTGATGTCACTTCTCAGTCCAATCTGTGTATTGTTTGTAAAGCTGCTGTCAATAAAGCTTCAGTGGATTGAAGCTGTTAATCCGGCAGCATAGATTAGCGTGTTCAGTCTGTTAGCAGTTAGCAGATTAGCTGCGTGCTGTTAATCTGTGAGCTGCAGGCAACATGTCGGTGAGGAGGAACACGATGCTGCTCTCAGGTACGTCTCCACCAAACTGCTTCATTCTACACTCATCAGCTGACTGCAGGTTAACGAGGGTTAACGAGGGTTAACGAGGTTCATTCACCTGAAAACATCCAACAATCAGCTGTTTTAGGTTTGATTTGTTTATTATCTGATTCATGTTTAAGGTGAAATCTGTAAACAGGTGAAGTCACATTAACGTCCGCGTTTCAACCAATCACAGCTCTTCATCCAGACAGCAGTGGACTCAATAAATACACCAACACGCTGTTTATATTTCACTCAGTGTTTCTGATCATTGAGGCCAAAAATGTTTGATTCTGCAGCAGCTTTTCTCACATAATTTGATACAATTTGTGATGTTTTATGTCTCTTTTTGTGGTAAAAATGCAGGAATTGAGAGAAATTGCAAGCAAAGGAAAATAATGTGATTTTTAAAAACTACCAATGACACCTGACATGAGAGCAGCAACACGACACTCAACAGCAGGAAGATATCATGTATCCTGGACTACGGCAACTCAGAAGGACACATTACTTCACACACAGAAGCACATAGCAAACATACAATATATAATGACTTCCTGGATAAAAAGCCTGCAGATCACAGAAACAACTATATTTCAGCTGAACATGAGAACCATGAGGACTCAACGTTCTATAAACAGAAAATACTGTACTTGAGTTCCATTTATAACCTTTATTAAATAAACTTTCAACTCAACATCAGCAGCAAATAAAATCATCAATAATGTTATTAAAATAAATCTAGTTGGATGTTTATGTTTGAGGCAGATTATGTCTCCTGACTCACTGAATCAAACCTCATCTGGGAACATCTGGGAACATTTGGGAACATCTGGGAACATTTGGGAACATTTGGGAACATCTGGGAACATCTGGGAACATCTGGGAACATTTGGGAACATCTGGGAACATTTGGGAACATTTGGGAACATTTGGGAACATTTGGGAATAGTTTTGCTCGTCTATGGCATCGTGTTTGTTGGCAGGTGAGATTTGTCGTCAGTTGCCGCCACACCAAACGCCACGATTGGTCCAAACCACAAGCAGCTGCTGATTCAGACGTTTCATGCAGGAAAGTTTCTGTAATTTAACTAAACTGCAGCTCATAAATATTGTGGAGATTAATGAGTTTCCTGGAGGAAGTGATGACGTGTCGGTAATGCAAATAAAACTCCTCACACACACTGAAAACAATAAATTCATGACGTCCACATGTGAGACGGATCAATTACAGACATTGATTTTGTTTATACAGACAGTTTTATGTTAATTAATTAATTTGTTTGTTTGTTTCTTTGTCTGTCAGCGCTGCTGTGTGCGTCGCTGGTTTCTGTCTCAGCCTTTGTGGAGGAGCTGGACGACTCGTGAGTTCAAACATTTTTTATTGATTATTAATTATTTATTATTATTATATAATAATTTACATATTCTGAGATATATATACAGTACATATATCTCAGAACATATATACAGTACTTTTATATCTGTATATACACATATATACATATATATGAATATATATGGTGGCCCTGAGGTGCAAAACACAACAACAACAACTGTTGTATCTTGCACCTCAGGGCCACCATATATATACACATATATATGTATATATGTGTATATATATGTGTATATATACACATATATACATACCTGTATGTTTATTCATGTGTTTATGTATATATACTGTATATATGTATATATGTTTTATAGTGCCTATTCCATAGACTGTAAAAAATATGGACGTAGTCACCGTGACGTCACTTGTTGGTTTGTGAACTGCCGTTTTGAAGCCTTGAGTTTATTGATTTGACCGTCGCCATGTTTGATTTTTTGGGCCAGAAGTGACCATATTTGGATGAGAGGGTGGAGCTGACCATAGCGCTAGCTGCTAGCTTGGTTAACACAGTGCAGTTATAATCTATGGTTAACAGTGATAATGATAATGCTAATTTCTGCTAGCAAAAAACACTGTAAAAACTGAACATCAACTCCTTAGAGGATCTTTTATCACAAGCAAACGCTGAACAAGACTTCTTTCATGAACTGAAAACACACTGAAATAGCGACACTACACCTATAATCTGTGAATCTGGGGTTACGCCATGGTTATGTAACAAAGTTGTTGCTATGGTAATGACTTGTCAATCACAACATAGCCCCACCCTAAAGCAACGCTGCTTTATCATCTATTTTATTCTAAATAGACCATAATTTACTAAATGAACATCATGCTGTATTGAAGAAGACTTGAAACTAGCGATTGAGACCATAAACTCATTAGGAAAGTGTTTACTGAGCTAATAAATCCAGTTCGCAGTCGGGTCGTTTTCTCATAGATTTCAATACAATCAGACTTCTTTTGCAGCCGGTGGCGTCGCCTCCTGCTGGCCGTTAGAGAGAACGCAGCAAAAACAGCAACTAAATGGATCCTGTAGTCCAGACAGGAATAAATATGGAGTCAATAACAAACAAAACTTACTTATTGATTTTTACTGCTTGAATATTTATTGATTTCTTTGAGTTCAGTCTAAACTCTTCGACACGGTTTGTCCCTTGTCAGCCTCCGTACATTCTCATATTTATATCTTTTCACTTGTTTTTTCATCATTGACTTCAGTTTTATTACTTGTTTGTTTTCTTTTATTGATCTGAAATGATTCTCTGATAATTGATGATATAAGTTGTTTTCAGTTTCTTCATGTTCGTATTGAAATCAATAATCAGTTTCTGTGTCTGACAGCTTCATGGACACGAAAGGAGATGACGAGATCTGGCTCATTAAAGTATTTACACATTTATTACACATTTATTACCATTTATTTCACATTTATTTCACATTTATTTTACATTAATTTCACATTTATTTCACATCTTTACACATTTCTCCATTGAAAACATCTGAATGATGAGCAGACAGTTTTCAATGTGACTTCTGTATTTTCGTTCACATCAGAACATACTGACATATTGATTGATGATGTCACAGGATGTTCATTGGTCGGTGTGGTTCCTCCCTCACCTGTCATACATTGTGTCTGCAGTTTTACGCCCCCTGGTGCACCTTCTGTAAACAGCTGGATCCGGTCTGGCATCAGATCGGATCTGAACTCAAGAGTCTCGGCTCTCCGGTCAACGTCGGAAAATCAGACGCCACCGCCAACACGGGTGAGTCTCAAACAGGTGAGCCTCACAGAGGTGAGCCTCACACAGGTGAGCCTCACACAGGTGAGCCTCAAACAGTTGAGCCTCAAACAGGTGAGCCTCACAGAGGTGAGCCTCAAACAGGTAAGCCTCAAACAGGTGAGCCTCAAACAGGTGAGCCTCAAACAGGTGAGCCTCACACAGGTGAGCCTCAAACAGGTGAGCCTCAAACAGGTGAGCCTCACAGAGGTGAGCCTCAAACAGGTGAGCCTCAAACAGGTGAGCCTCAAACAGGTGAGCCTCACAGAGGTGAGCCTCAAACAGTTGAGCCTCAAACAGGTGAGCCTCAAACAGTTGAGCCTCAAACAGGTGAGCCTCAAACAGGTGAGCCTCAAACAGGTGAGCCTCAAACAGTTGAGCCTCAAACAGGTGAGCCTCAAACAGGTGAGCCTCAAACAGGTGAGCCTCAAACAGGTGAGCCTCACAGAGGTGAGCCTCAAACAGTTGAGCCTCAAACAGGTGAGCCTCAAACAGGTTAGCCTCAAACAGTTGAGCCTCAAACAGGTGAGCCTCAAACAGGTGAGCCTCAAACAGGTGAGCCTCAAACAGTTGAGCCTCAAACAGGTGAGCCTCACACAGGTGAGCCTCAAACAGGTGAGCCTCACACAGGTGAGCCTCAAACAGGTGAGCCTCACACAGGTGAGCTTCACACAGGTTAGCCTCAAACAGGTGAGCCTCAAACAGGTGAGCCTCACACAGGTGAGCTTCACACAGGTGAGCCTCACACAGGTGAGCTTCACACAGGTGAGCCTCACACAGGTGAGCCTCAAACAGGTGAGCCTCAAACAGGTGAGCCTCAAACAGCCTCACACAGGTGAGCCTCAAACAGCCTCACACAGGTGAGCCTCAAACAGGTGAGCCTCAAACAGGTGAGCCTCAAACAGGTGAGCCTCACACAGGTGAGCCTCAAACAGGTGAGCCTCACACAGGTGAGCCTCAAACAGGTGAGCCTCAAACAGGTGAGCCTCACACAGGTGAGCCTCAAACAGGTGAGCCTCACACAGGTGAGCCTCAAACAGGTGAGCCTCACACAGGTGAGCCTCAAACAGGTGAGCCTCACACAGGTGAGCCTCATACAGGTGAGCCTCAAACAGGTGAGCCTCACACAGGTGAGCTTCACACAGGTTAGCCTCAAACAGGTGAGCCTCAAACAGGTGAGCCTCAAACAGGTGAGCCTCAAACAGGAAACCAATACAGCTGTAATAACAAACTAAACAACTGTCTCTGTTTCCATGGTGACAACAGAGTTTATGTTCACTTACCTGGTGACTGTCACACACACACACACACCTGAGTTTATATCACATGAGGTCAGAGGTCAGAGGTCAACCTGTCTGTTCTTCCTGCAGGTTTGGCCAAAGAGTTCAGAGTCAGAGGTTACCCCGCCATCCTCATGTAAGTGACATCATTGTGACATCACCACACTGCAACCAATCAGCTGCAGCATTTGACAGTTGAGACTTGAGTGGTATTATTGATGTGATATTACTGATGTATTGATCTGATCAGCTCATATAATCAGGCTGATTTTAACAGACACTCAGTAGATTATCATCGTTTTTTCAGCCTTTTGTATATTTTACGAGCATTTAGCTGCTGGTTGGTGGTAATTTTGTGGTAATTTTGTGTCCTGGATATAATAATAATAATAATAATAATAATAATAATAATAATAATGATAATAATATAGTAATATAATTATTGATCCTGATGTGATTCTAACAGCTGTTTGCTGTTTCAGGCTGAAGAAAGATGTGAAATATGATTATTCAGGACCCAGAACCAAAGATGGAATCATGGACTTTGCTAATCGTATCGCTGGGTGAGTAAACACAAAACAATCGAATATTATTTATTATTATTATATAATAGTATTTATTTTTATCACTATTGGTTTATTATTATTATTGTGTGTGTGTCGTTCAGGCCGCTGGTTCGAGCTCTGACGAGTCTGCAGCTCTTCCAACACGCCATGAGTCGACATGATGTCATGTTTGTTTACATCGGAGCGACATCACCACTGAAGGTAAACACACCCACACAGCGGTTGTTGTCCTGAGACCAACATACTGTATCACGGTCCTGGACAACAACGCTAGTGATGTCATCACAGAGAGACCTGCTGCCGCTGCCGCAAGATTTAAAGAAAAATTAAAAAAGGCGGTAAAAACATCTGGAAACTACAAGGAGAGACCAGGAAGTTTTCAGATGTGCTTGTTAGCTTCTGCTATGATGGTTGCTTTGTTTATCGCTATCTTTGGCTTTGGGCAATATTGCAAAAGCAGATTTATTTCAATATCATCATGATAATAAATCTGCAGACGAGCGTAAACTAATAAGAACATTTCATAATTTTCATGTTGGACGTTGAGGTCAACATGCAGATGATGGTCTGAAGACAACATCATATAACAGGAAATAAAGCAACGTTGACTTGAGAACACACATCAACATACCAGCTAACAGGAATGAATGCGAGTTGTTGTATCTGTGCAACAAGAAAAGCCGTTTAATAAACACTACAGTGTTGAGATATCTGCGTGTGCGTGTGCGTGTGCGTGTGCGCGTGCGTGTGCGTGTGTGTGTGCGTGTGCGTGTGTGCGTGTGTGTGTGCGTGTGCGTGTGTGTGTGCGCGTGTGCGTGCGCGTGTGTGTGTGTGTGTGTGTGTCTACAGGGAAACTACTCGACTGCAGCTGAGCGGCTGATCGTCCACACGTACTTCTTCTCTGCTTCCAGAGACGTGCTGCCGAAGGTCAGAACGTCTGCAGCGGTTCCTTCTAATAAAACTGTTTTTAAGATGTTTTTTAAGCTGCTTTAAGATGTTTTAGGCAGTTTTTCCTGTGATTGACAGCTGATGGAGGAGAAGCAGACAGGAAACATGTCTGACAGTCACGTTTGGTGGATCAGAGGTTTTTTGTTAGCAGCTGATAAAAGTTCAAACTGGAACATTTAGTTTTTAGATGATAACTTTATTATTATTATTAGCTGCGACAGGTGAGCACAGAGGCTGGTTGACAGCAGGTGTTCAGGTGTTTCTGTGTTTCCAGGCCGTCTCCATCTCCTCTCTGCCGGCGGTGGTCGTCTTTAAAGACGGGACCTACTTCACCTACAGCGGTGAGACAACAAGCTGACCTCTGACCTCTGACCTTACAATTAATTTAACATTCAATAGCAGTTCAACATTTCTATTGATTGTTTTAAATGAACCATCCTCAGGTGTTCAGACTGACGTCCAGGTAAATGTTCTGAACGAGTTTCTGATGTGTTTCAGAGGAACGCGACGGCGAGCTGAAGTCGTGGATCAACAGAGAACGTTTCCCAAACTATAACAAGATCGACAGCTACACGCTGTACGCCATGGGAGAGTCAGGTAACACGTGATGTCACATCCTCAGGTGACACGTGATGTCACGTCCTCAGGTAACACGTGATGTCACGCCTGTCAGGTGACACGTGATGTCACGTCCTCAGGTAACACGTGATGTCACGTCCTCAGGTGACACGTGATGTCACGTCCTCAGGTGACACGTGATGTCACGTCCTCAGGTAACACGTGATGTCACGTCCTCAGGTGACACGTGATGTCACGTCCTCAGGTAACACGTGATGTCACGTCCTCAGGTGACACGTGATGTCACGTCCTCAGGTAACACGTGATGTCACGTCCTCAGGTGACACGTGATGTCACGTCCTCAGGTGACACGTGATGTCACGTCCTCAGGTGACACGCCTGTCAGGTGACACGTGATGTCACGTCCTCAGGTGACACGTGATGTCACGTCCTCAGGTGACACGTGATGTCACGTCCTCAGGTGACACGTGATGTCACGTCCTCAGGTGACACGCCTGTCAGGTGACACGTGATGTCAGTTGATGACGATGAATATAAACTGGGAGGGTTTGTCTTCCTGTCTGCAGGTAAACTGGTGCTGCTGGCGCTGGTGGAGGAGAAGCGTCTGTGTGAGAAAAGTTTAAGGTACAACTGCATCATCATCATCATCATCATCATCATCATCATCATCATCATCATCATCACCATCAACACTCACATAAACACTGGGACCTGCCTGTGATGTCTTTGTGTTTCCTGTTCAGGTATAAACGTCTGGTGGAGAAAGTGGCTGCAGACTACAGAGAGATTTACAGCAGGTCAGAACCTTCCAGAGCTTTCAGCTGAAACTCTGAGATGAAGAAACTGAAACTGAAACTAACTTCCTGTCTGTCTCTCAGGAACTTCTACTTTGGTTTCATGGAGGGGGGCTCCTACATCGACGGGCTGCTGATGAGGTGAGCGACTGATTCATGTCTCATGAAGTGTCTGAGAGGACGTCCTGAAACACTGACTGTCATTAAAGTCAAGTCAGTTTTATTTATCTCAGGGCTGTTCCCACATAGAGCAGGTCTGGACTGAACTCTGTAATCTACAGAGACCCAACAGTCCTCCATCAGCAGCAGCAGGAAAAACCTCCAGCAGAACCCGACTCTAGGTGGCGCCGTCTGCCTCGACCGGTTGAGTTGAGAGAGAAAGAAAGAGAAGCACAATAACAACAATAATAACAATAGAAATATGACCAATAATAATGGTAAATGGTAAATGGACTGTACTTGTTTAGCGCCTTTCTAGTCTTCCGACCACTCAAAGCGCTTTTTACACTACGAATCACATTCATACGCTGAACGGGTACAGGAGCGACCGTGCAGGGTCCCAACCTGCCCATCAGAGGAAACTCACCATTCACACACTGATGGTTCATCAGGAGCAATTTGGGGTCAAGTGTCTTGCCCAAGGACACATCGGCATGTGGACTGGAGGAGCCGGGAATCAAACCGCCGATCTTCCGATTAGTGGACGACCCGCTCTACCTCCTGAACCACAGCCGTAGTGACAGTAGTAGCAGTGGGCGTCAAGCAGGACCAGCAGGGGGTCTGTGACCCTGGTCCACAGGAAGCAAATGTTGCATGAATGCATACAGATGGAGAGGAGGAGGAGGAGAGAGGAGCTCAGTGCATCATGGGAAGTCCCCCAGCAGTCTAGGCCTATAGCAGCATAACTAAGGGCTGATCCAAGGCGAGCCTGGTCGGCCCTAACTATAAGCTTTATCAAAAAGGAAAGTTTTAAGCCTACTCTTAAACATAGAGAGGGTGTCTGCACCCCGGACCCAATCTGGAAGATGATCCACAGGAGAGGAGCCTGATAGCTGAAGGCTCTGCCTCCCATTCTACTTTTAAAGACTGTAGGGACCACCAGTAAGCCTGCATACTGGGAGCACAGTGTTCTAGTGGGATAATACGGTACTATGAGCTCTTTAAGATATGATGGTGCCTGACCATTAAGGGCTTTGTAAGTTAGGAGAAGGATTTTAAATTCTATTCTAGATTTTACAGGAAGCCAATGCAGCAAAGCTAAAATGGGAGAAATGTGATCTCTTTTTCTAGTTTTAGTCAGAACACGTGCAGCTGCATTCTGGACCAGCTGGAGAGTCTTTAGAGACTTGTTAGAGCAGCCTGATAATAAGGAATTGCAATAATCCAGCCTAGAAGTAACAAATGTGTAGACAGGATGTGTCTGATAAGTGATAAAGGAAGTCCTGTTGTCATTGTTTGTAAATCAAACTTGTATCATTGATTGATTGATTGATCAGCGTCTGTTCTGTCTGTTCCGTCAGTGAGGTCGTTGTGCCGTCCTTTATCGTGGTCGATCTATCCAGTGACAGCTACTTCCTGCCAGCTGGCGACATAGAGACGGAGCGCCACCTGCTGGACTTCCTGGACAAGGTGTTGGACGGCAGCGTGCAGGTGAGTCAGACAGACTGAGAGTGAGACGGGTCGGTTTCTGTCTGTCTGACTCTGTGTTTGTGTTTCAGTCTCAGGGAGGAAACGGAGTCACTCAGCGGGTCAAACGCTTCGTTTACGACGCCAAAGTCATGCTGACGGTAAGTCCTCATCAGTCTGTCTGTAGTTAGTGTCTCAGTGACCTCTGACCTCTGACCTCTGACCCCTGACCTCTGTCTGTCTGTCTGTCCAGCCGTTGTTCAGCCAGGCTCCTCTGCTCGGCTGTTTCCTGGTCTGCCTCCCGCTCGTCCTCGTCATGGTTACCTGCTACCTGTGCAGTAAAGCGCGGTCCGCCGACACCGACGAGGACGGCGTCGCGCTGTTAGCTCCGTCGGCACAAAGCAGCCGAAAACTGACCGACAAGAAGTCAGACTGAAGAGGGACGAGAGGATCAACACACCTGTGGTTTACCTGCTGTGACCTCACCTGTCTGTCTCCCTTCACAATAAAAGCCTGTTTGTTGTTCTCTGTGTTTGTTGTGAAAGTTTCTCTGAGCTCAACTTAAATCTCACCTGGCCGTACCTGCAGGATTAATGACATCACAGCTAGTCTGGAGCCAATCGGTGTCCAGTATACAGCTGAAGGGACGCACAGCTGCAACGATCAGTCGATTCATTGATTAGTTGCCATCTATGAAATAGATCAGCAACTATTTCAATAATTGATTAATTGTTTGGAGTCATTCTTTAAGAAAAATACTAAAACTCTTCCAGCTTCTCAAATGTGAATATTTAAGCATTAATATTCCAGCAGGAAGAGTTTTAACATTTATACCACAAATCAATCAATAAGTAAATATATAAATTAATAAAAAAGAAAATAAATAAATAAGCGAAGAAGTAAATAACCAAATAAACAAATAAATAAATAAATAAATAAAGCGATGATTTATAAAATGAAGTGCTGTAGGCTTTTATTTTGGAGGATAGCGAGTCAGACCGGATGTTGCGGTGAAGCTGCGGTGCTAACAGCTAACGGCTAACGGCTAACAGACAAACTCCCGGATCGTCCCGGCAGAACCACCGACAGAACCACCGACAGAACCGACTTGTTCTGTTTCTTCTCATGTTGCTGCTCTGCTGAACACGCGTCTGGAAGCTGCTCGTGCACGCGCACAGTCTCCATGGCTACGGAAGAGTTCTACGAGGTGACGCGAGCTAATGCTAACAGGCTAACGGTAGCTAACGGCAGAGTTAACTTTATAAACTTTACGAGCTGAGTCGGTACTGAACTTAATAAAAGTTAAAGTAAGCGGTTCTTTAGTGGCGCGATGACTCGTTTAAGTGAATCCGGGGCTTTCGGCTGAAGAAGTTTGGGCCCAGATAAAAACTACAGGCTGAGTTAGCTTCTGTAACTAGCCGCAGAGTTAGCTCAGAGTTAGCTGAGAGGCTACAGGCTGGAGGATGCTCAGAGTTAAATGTGAGGCAGTTTGTGTTTTTGACGGTTTATAAAACTCTTTACAGCAACAGAAAGTACAAAGAAGCTTTGATCAAACTTTATTGAATTGTAAATGAATCGGTTAGTCTCAGTTTAGTCGGTGAAATGTTAAAATGTTTAATGTGACTAAACCTCAAACCTTCAGATAGTTTCTTACTTCAGTTACATTTACTGAAAATCAGCTTCACATCTGAGACGAAGCAAAGAAACAATCAATCGATTAGTTGACGATTAATTTTCTTTGGATCAATCAATCGACTAATTGTTGCAGCTCTCCTGAAGACTGTGTTTATTATAAAGTTTATTTTGGCTGAAAATACAGAATGTCATTAAAACATTAATCAGTGTTCATCTAGAGGACAAACTCAGTTTCTTCTCTCTTATATTAAAACTGAAGATCTAACATTCGTCACCTGACAGGTTTTATAAACATGTAACAAATAAAATATTCATCCATGATGAATGTTAGTTGCACTTTTATCGGCTGCATTTTGTAATATTTGAATTAAATTTCCAACGTCAACCAGGGCTGTACGTCATGACGATATATATGTGTCATATTACGCTCCATCGTTTATATTGTTGTGATGCGAATCACACTCTCAACCTTAATATCTGTTATTCCAGGTGACAGATTACTTTCACTGTTAAAATGTGATTATTTGTGTGTATTCTTCAGTGTTTTTGCTCATTTGACAGAAGTTTGATGTGCAGCAAAGATCCAACAGTCTGAACCCTCGTTGGTGTTTTGGACGAAGTTATTTAACAGATTTACAATAAAAATCAAAATGATGTAGAAACAAAAAGAAAAAAAAATAAACAAAAAGGTTCAAAAACTACCAACTTGTAAGATGTGTGTGAGATGAATCAGTAAATCAGAGAAACGACTGAAGGATCTGATTATTGAAGCAGCTGCACGTTAACATCAACAGTATCTAAAGTGGTGTTCCTGCTGCTGGTCCTGCAGGTGGAGCGGATCGTGGATAAGAGGAAGAATAAGAAGGGGCGGGTGGAGTACCTGGTGAGGTGGAGAGGTTACGGTTCAGAGGGGGACACCTGGGAGCCTGAGAGTCACTTGTCCACCTGCATGATCTACGTCCACGACTTCAACCGTCAGTACGCCGAGCACCAGAGAGACAGCACGTTACTGCGCTCCACCCGCAGCTCACCCAGTCACCACTGCAGCCCCGCCCACAGACCGCCATGTAGACCGCTGCCGGGCACCGCAGCTCGCAGCGACATCGGCGGCGGTTTGACGGGAGGCCGGGATCAGTTGAAACACTCTGATCCTCCTCTCAGCCCGGCCCACTCGCCCGCCACCGGACCGATCCGCCAGGCGTCAGTCGGCTCCCAGCAGCCCCCGCTGGCCGACAGGTTCGGCTCCGGCGGTCTGTTGTCGGCGTCTCCGGCCGGCTCGGCCCGGCGGAGCGTGGATCTGTCGAAGACCGGCATCAAGATCCTGGTACCTAAAAGTCCCATGAACAGCCGGCTGGACTCGGAGGAGTCTCCCAGGGAGGCGGCTCACGGCCTGGAGGCCGGAGCGCAGGAGGCTCATCTGGTTCCACCTGAGGTCGCCCTGCTGGAGAAACCAGGAGTCCAGCTGGGGCCTGGAGAGGAGAGGGCCCGCATGGGGACCAGACCCCGCAGCCAGAACCTGCTGCCCCCGCCCCGGATCCCCATCACCCCCGCTGCCATGCGCTCCCTCAGCGGGACAGGTAAGGGTCAAAGGTCAAACTAGACATCCTTCTTCCAGCCATGTAATATTTAAGTTACGCCCCTTAGCACGACAGGATATACATTAATGCCAGGAAGACGTGTGTCTTATGTAACTCCACTAACCCGGGGCATGATGGGATATATCGTGTGGGTCGGTCTCCTCTGAGCTGCTCGGCGATGATGACATCATCTTGTGTCATGATGTCTGATGATCCGTCTCCTCTCAGGTGGCTCGGCACTGATGGAGGCCGTCGCTGCTAACGGGATGTCTGGTGTGCAGAGTGCCGTCACCGGGGCAACTAGCGTGACGGGGAAACGGCGTCTGGAGGAGCGTTCTGCTTTTGACAAACGTCTGAGGTTCAGTGTTCGGCAAACAGAGAGCGCCTATCGTTACCGTGACATCGTGGTGAAGAAGCAAGACGGCTTCACTCACATCCTGCTGTCCACCAAGAGCTCAGAGAACAACACGCTCAACCCAGAGGTGAGGCCACGCCCCCGCCATTAGACCACACCCCAAATAAACACAACCCAGAGGTGAGGCCACGCCCCCGCCATTAGACCACACCCCAAATAAACACAACCCAGCGGTGAGGCCACGCCCCCGCCGTTAGACCACACCCCAAATAAACACAACCCAGCGGTGAGGCCACGCCCTCGCTGTTAGACCACGCCCTCGCTGTTAGACCACACCCCAAATAAACACAACCCAGAGGTGAGGCCACGCCCTCGCTGTTAGACCACACCCCAAATAAACACAACCCAGCGGTGAGGCCACGCCCCCGCCGTTAGACCACACCCCAAATAAACACAACCCAGCGGTGAGGCCACGCCCTCGCTGTTAGACCACACCCCAAATAAACACAACCCAGAGGTGAGGCCACGCCCCCGCCGTTAGACCACACCCCAAATAAACACAACCCAGCGGTGAGGCCACGCCCTCGCTGTTAGACCACACCCCAAATAAACACAACCCAGAGGTGAGGCCACGCCCCCGCCATTAGACCACACCCCAAATAAACACACCCCCACCTTTTCACCTGTTAGCTGCTGCTGTGTTGATGCAGGACTGCTGTCATGGTTACCAAGCTGAGCAGCCATGTTGTTCCTCCTCCCTCTCAGGTGATGAAGGAGATCCAGAGCGCCATGGCGACAGCAGCATCAGACGACAGTAAGCTGGTGTTGCTTGGCGCCGTCGGCAGTGTCTTCTGCTGCGGACTTGACTTCCTGTACTTCATCAGACGCCTGACAGACGACAGGAAGAAGGAGAGCATCAAGATGGCTGAAACCATCCGGTAACTAGAGGAGCAAGGTTGCCATGGCAGCCAGATGTGTGATGTCATCTGTAGGCTTGAAGTGTTGATCTCTGACCTCCTGCTCTTCTTCCTCAGGACCTTCGTCAACACCTTCATCCAGTTCAGGAAGCCGATCGTGGCGGCCGTGAACGGGCCGGCGCTCGGCCTCGGCGCTGCCATCCTGCCGCTCTGCGATGTGGTGTGGGCCAATGAGAAAGCCTGGTTCCAGACGCCGTACACGTCCTACGGACAGACGCCAGACAGCTGCTCATCATTTACCTTCCCCCGAATCATGGGCCTCGCCTCGGTCAGTCAGACATGTCCTGGTCCTAGATGTTCCAGGCTAAGCTAAACTGTTCCAGGCTAAGTTAAACTGTTCCAGGCTAAGCTAAACTGTTCCAGGCTAAGCTAAACTGTTCCAGGCTAAGTTAAACTGTTCCAGGCTAAGCTAAACTGTTCCAGGCTAAGTTAAACTGTTCCAGGCTAAGCTAAACGGTTCCAGGCTAAGCTAAACTGTTCCAGGCTAAGTTAAATGTTCCAGGCTAAGTTAAATGTTCCAGGCTAAGTTAAACTGTTCCAGGCTAAGTTAACCTGTTCCAGGCTAAGTTAAACTGTTCCAGGCTAAGTTAAACTGTTCCAGGCTAAGTTAAATGTTCCAGGCTAAGTTAAATGTTCCAGGCTAAGCTAACCTGTTCCAGGCTAAGCTAACCTGTTCCAGGCTAAGTTAAACTGTTCCAGGCTAAGTTAAATGTTCCAGGCTAAGCTAACCTGTTCCAGGCTAAGTTAAACTGTCCCAGGCTAAGCTAACCTGTCCCAGGCTAAGCTAACCTGTTCCAGGCTAAGCTAACCTGTTCCAGGCTAAGTTAAACTGTTCCAGGCTAAGTTAAATGTTCCAGGCTAAGTTAAATGTTCCAGGCTAAGTTAAACTGTTCCAGGCTAAGTTAACCTGTTCCAGGCTAAGTTAAACTGTTCCAGGCTAAGTTAAATGTTCCAGGCTAAGTTAAATGTTTCAGGCTAAGTTAAACTGTTCCAGGCTAAGTTAAATGTTTCAGGCTAAGTTAAAATGTTCCAGGCTAAGTTAAACTGTTCCAGGCTAAGTTAAATGTTCCAGGCTAAGTTAAATGTCCCAGGCTAAGTTAAATGTTTCAGGCTAAGTTAAACTGTTCCATGCTAAGTTAAATGTTCCAGGCTAAGTTAAACTGTTCCAGGCTAAGTTAAACTGTTCCAGGCTAAGTTAAATGTTCCAGGCTAAGTTAAATGTTCCAGGCTAAGCTAAACTGTTCCAGGCTAAGCTAAACTGTTCCAGGCTAAGTTAAACTGTTCCAGGCTAAGTTAAACTGTTCCAGGCTAAGTTAAATGTTCCAGGCTAAGTTAAATGTTTCAGGCTAAGTTAAACTGTTCCAGGCTAAGTTAAATGTTCCAGGCTAAGTTAAACTGTTCCAGGCTAAGTTAAATGTTCCAGGCTAAGTTAAATGTTCCAGGCTAAGTTAAATGTTTCAGGCTAAGTTAAACTGTTCCAGGCTAAGTTAAGTGATCCGTTCTGTTCCAGGCTAACGAACTGTTGCTGAGTGGCAGGAAGCTGACGGCTCAGGAGGCATGTTCTAAAGGTTTGGTGTCTCAGGTTCTCTGGCCAGGAACCTTCACACAGGAAGTGATGCTGCGAGTCCGAGAGCTGGTGGCCGTCGACTCGCTGGTCAGTAACTAACTGACTGTATAACTAACTAAGTAACTATAACTAACTGACTGTATAACTAACTAACTATAACTAACTGACTATAACTAAGTAACTATAACTGACTGTATAACTAAGTAACTATAACTGACTGACTGTATAACTAACTAACTATAACTAACTAACTATAACTAAGTAACTATAACTGACTGTATAACTAACTAACTATAACTAACTGACTATAACTAAGTAACTATAACTGACTGTATAACTAAGTAACTATAACTGACTGTATAACTAAGTAACTATAACTAACTGACTGTATAACTAACTAGCTATAACTAACTGACTATAACTAAGTAACTATAACTGACTGTATAACTAAGTAACTATAACTAACTGACTGTATAACTAACTATAACTAACTGACTGTATAACTAACTAACTATAACTAACTGACTATAACTAAGTAACTATAACTGACTGACTGTATAACTAAGTAACTATAACTGACTGACTGTATAACTAAGTAACTATAAGTAACTGACTGTATAACTAAGTAACTATAACTGACTGTATAACTAAGTAACTATAACTGACTGACTGTATAACTAAGTAACTATAACTGACTGTATAACTAAGTAACTATAACTGACTGACTGTATAACTAAGTAACTATAACTGACTGACTGTATAACTAAGTAACTATAACTGACTGTATAACTAAGTAACTATAACTGACTGTATAACTAAGTAACTATAACTGACTGACTGTATAACTAAGTAACTATAACTGACTGTATAACTAAGTAACTATAACTGACTGACTGTATAACTAAGTAACTATAACTGACTGTATAACTAAGTAACTATAACTAACTGACTGTATAACTAAGTAACTATAACTGACTGACTGTATAACTAAGTAACTATAACTGACTGTATAACTAAGTAACTATAACTAACTGACTGTATAACTAAGTAACTATAACTGACTGACTGTATAACTAAGTAACTATAACTGACTGTATAACTAAGTAACTATAACTGACTGACTGTATAACTAAGTAACTATAACTGACTGACTGTATAACTAAGTAACTATAACTGACTGTATAACTAAGTAACTATAACTGACTGACTGTATAACTAAGTAACTATAACTAACTGTATAACTAAGTAACTATAACTGACTGACTGTATAACTAAGTAACTATAACTGACTGTATAACTAGGTAACTATAACTGACTGTATAACTAAGTAACTATAACTAACTGACTGTATAACTAAGTAACTATAACTGACTGACTATAACTAAGTAACTATAACTGACTGTATAACTAAGTATCTATAACTGACTGACTGTATAACTAAGTAACTATAACTGACTGTATAACTAAGTAACTATAACTGACTGTTTAACTAAGTAACTATAACTGACTGACTGTATAACTAAGTAACTATAACTGACTGTATAACTAAGTAACTATAACTGACTGACTGTATAACTAAGTAACTATAACTGACTGTATAACTAAGTAACTATAACTGACTGTATAACTTAGTAACTATAACTGACTGTATAACTAAGTAACTATAACTGACTGACTGTATAACTAAGTAACTACAACTGACTGTATAACTAAGTAACTATAACTGACTGACTGTATAACTAAGTAACTATAACTGACTGTATAACTAAGTAACTATAACTGACTGACTGTATAACTAAGTATAACTGACTGACTGTATAACTAAGTATAACTGACTGACTGTATAACTAAGTAACTATAACTGACTGTATAACTAAGTAACTATAACTGACTGACTGTATAACTAAGTAACTATAACTGACTGTATAACTAAGTATAACTGACTGACTGTATAACTAAGTAACTATAACTGACTGACTGTATAACTAACTAACTATAACTGACTGTATAACTAAGTAACTATAACTGACTGACTGTATAACTAAGTAACTATAACTGACTGTATAACTAAGTAACTATAACTGACTGACTGTATAACTAACTAACTATATCTAACTAACTATAACTAAGTAACTATAACTGACTGTATAACTAACTAGCTATAACTAACTGACTATAACTAAGTAACTATAACTGACTGTATAACTAAGTAACTATAACTGACTGTATAACTAAGTAACTATAACTAACTGACTGTATAACTAACTAGCTATAACTAACTGACTATAACTAAGTAACTATAACTGACTGTATAACTAAGTAACTATAACTAACTGACTGTATAACTAACTATAACTAACTGACTGTATAACTAACTAACTAACTAACTAACTGACTATAACTAAGTAACTATAACTGACTGACTGTATAACTAAGTAACTATAAGTAACTGACTGTATAACTAAGTAACTATAACTGACTGTATAACTAAGTAACTATAACTGACTGACTGTATAACTAAGTAACTATAACTGACTGTATAACTAAGTAACTATAACTGACTGACTGTATAACTAAGTAACTATAACTGACTGTATAACTAAGTAACTATAACTGACTGACTGTATAACTAAGTAACTATAACTGACTGACTGTATAACTAAGTAACTATAACTGACTGTATAACTAAGTAACTATAACTGACTGACTAACTAAGTAACTATAACTGACTGACTGTATAACTAAGTAACTATAACTGACTGTATAACTAAGTAACTATAACTGACTGTATAACTAAGTAACTATAACTGACTGACTGTATAACTAAGTAACTATAACTGACTGTATAACTAAGTAACTATAACTGACTGACTGTATAACTAAGTAACTATAACTGACTGTATAACTAAGTAACTATAACTAACTGACTGTATAACTAAGTAACTATAACTGACTGACTGTATAACTAAGTAACTATAACTGACTGTATAACTAAGTAACTATAACTGACTGTATAACTAAGTAACTATAACTGACTGACTGTATAACTAACTAACTATAACTAACTGACTGTATAACTAAGTAACTATAACTGACTGTATAACTAAGTAACTATAACTGACTGACTGTATAACTAAGTAACTATAACTGACTGACTGTATAACTAAGTAACTATAACTAACTGACTGTATAACTAAGTAACTATAACTGACTGACTGTATAACTAAGTAACTATAACTGACTGTATAACTAAGTAACTATAACTGACTGTATAACTAAGTAACTATAACTGACTGACTGTATAACTAAGTAACTATAACTAACTGTATAACTAAGTAACTATAACTGACTGACTGTATAACTAAGTAACTATAACTGACTGTATAACTAAGTAACTATAACTGACTGTATAACTAAGTAACTATAACTAACTGACTGTATAACTAAGTAACTATAACTGACTGACTATAACTAAGTAACTATAACTGACTGTATAACTAAGTATCTATAACTGACTGACTGTATAACTAAGTAACTATAACTGACTGTATAACTAAGTAACTATAACTGACTGTTTAACTAAGTAACTATAACTGACTGACTGTATAACTAAGTAACTATAACTGACTGTATAACTAAGTAACTATAACTGACTGACTGTATAACTAAGTAACTATAACTGACTGTATAACTAAGTAACTATAACTGACTGTATAACTAAGTAACTATAACTGACTGACTGTATAACTAAGTAACTATAACTGACTGTATAACTAAGTAACTATAACTGACTGTATAACTAAGTAACTATAACTGACTGACTGTATAACTAAGTAACTATAACTGACTGTATAACTAAGTAACTATAACTGACTGACTGTATAACTAAGTATAACTGACTGACTGTATAACTAAGTAACTATGACTGACTGTATAACTAAGTAACTATAACTGACTGTATAACTAAGTAACTATAACTGACTGTATAACTAAGTAACTATAACTGACTGACTGTATAACTAAGTAACTATAACTGACTGACTGTATAACTAAGTAAGTATAACTGACTGTATAACTAAGTAACTATAACTGACTGACTGTATAACTAAGTAACTATAACTGACTGTATAACTAAGTAAGTATAACTGACTGTATAACTAAGTAACTATAACTGACTGACTGTATAACTAAGTAACTATAACTGACTGTATAACTAAGTAACTATAACTGACTGACTGTATAACTAAGTAACTATAACTGACTGTATAACTAAGTAACTATAACTGACTGTATAACTAAGTAACTATAACTGACTGACTGTATAACTAAGTAACTATAACTGACTGCATAACTAAGTAACTATAACTGACTGACTGTATAACTAAGTATAACTGACTGACTGTATAACTAAGTAACTATGACTGACTGTATAACTAAGTAACTATAACTGACTGTATAACTAAGTAACTATAACTGACTGACTGTATAACTAAGTAACTATAACTGACTGACTGTATAACTAAGTAAGTATAACTGACTGTATAACTAAGTAACTATAACTGACTGACTGTATAACTAAGTAACTATAACTGACTGTATAACTAAGTAAGTATAACTGACTGTATAACTAAGTAACTATAACTGACTGACTGTATAACTAAGTAACTATAACTGACTGTATAACTAAGTAACTATAACTGACTGACTGTATAACTGAATTCAATAACAACTAAAACTAAATAACTAACTGTAACTCAGGAGTTAGTCGTCCTGCATCCTGACTGACCCTCAGAAATAAGATTAAAGTAAACGCTGGTCAGGTGACGCTTTATTTACTGGAAATGTTCAGATTCATTTACAGATATTTAATATAATATTAATATAAATGTTGGAAACATCTGTAGTTTTGTGTCAGATGATTTATCAGCATATCAGGTAGTTTCTTAAAAATACTATCATGAGCAAATTCCCTGTTTACGACTAAACGTTTACATCATCAGTCTCACTTCGTCTGTTTCTCTTCTTCACTGCCTGCTGTGGCGGTTCTCCCTCCTGTGGCTGTGGCGGTTCTCCCTCCTGTGGCGGTTCTCCCTCCTGTGGCTGTGGCGGTTCTCCCTCCTGTGGCTGTGGCGGTTCTCCCTCCTGTGGCTGTGGTGGTTCTCCCTCCTGTGGCGGTTCTCCCTCCTGTGGCTGTGGCGGTTCTCCCTCCTGTGGCTGTGGTGGTTCTCCCTCCTGTGGCTGTGGCGGTTCTCCCTCCTGTGGCTGTGGCGGTTCTCCCTCCTGTGGCTGTGGCGGTTCTCCCTCCTGTGACGGTTCTCTTTCCTGTGACGGTTCACCCTCCTGTGGCTGTGGCGGTTCTCCTTCCTGTGACGGTTCTCCCTCCTGTGGCTGTGACGGTTCTCTTTCCTGTGACGGCTCTCCCTCCTGTGGCTGTGGCGGTTCTCCCTCCTGTGGCTGTGGCGGTTCTCCCTCCTGTGGCTGTGGTGGTTCTCCCTCCTGTGGCGGTTCTCCCTCCTGTGGCTGTGGCGGTTCTCCCTCCTGTGGCGGTTCTCCCTCCTGTGGCTGTGGCGGTTCTCCCTCCTGTGGCTGTGGTGGTTCTCCCTCCTGTGACGGTTCTCTTTCCTGTGACGGTTCTCCCTCCTGTGGCTGTGGCGGTTCTCCTTCCTGTGACGGTTCTCCCTCCTGTGGCTGTGACGGTTCTCTTTCCTGTGACGGCTCTCCCTCCTGTGGCTATGACGGTTCTCCCTCCTGTGGCTGTGGTGGTTCTCCTTCCCACGACGGTTCTCCTGTCTGTGATGGCGGTGGTTTCATGTCCGGCTGCAGGTCCTGCAGGAGTCCAAAGCCCTGCTGAGGAACACCAGCCGCAGTGCTCTGCAGCAAACCAACGAGCGCGAGTGTGAAGCCCTGAAGAGAGTCTGGGGCTCCTCGCAGGGAACTGATGCCATCCTGCAGCACCTGCAGAGAGGGGCCCAGCTTTGCTAGGACCGGGACCTGACCAGGGCCTGACCAGGACTTTACCGAACCAGGACTGGACCTGGACCAGAGACTCACCAGATTCTGAACGCAATTCTTCTTTTGTTGTAAAACTTTAAGTTATAAAATCAGTTGGACATTTTGTTGAACCTTCTTCTTCTCTGTTTCCTCCAAAGTCACATGACTCAGACTCAGCTTCAGGTGAGGGCCATGTTAGCCTAGTGTTAGCCTGTTAGCTTGCAGTCAGCTGACAGTGGATTCCACAGAGTTCCATCCCGTTTAGAGAGCTGCCTGTCAGACCAAACTGAGGACAGGACAACCAGACAGATTAACAAAGAACCTGAACAGATGTGCTGAGGGGTTAAACAGCCCAATAACAGACTGACTGTTTCATACAGTGATGATCCACCATTTAAATCAGACAGTGGTGGAGCTACGCTAGCAGTTTCCCCTTGCTTCCAGTCTTTGTGCTAAGCTAGGCTAACAGTTTCCCACTGCTTCCAGTCTTTGTGCTATGCTAGGCTAACAGTTTCCCACTGCTTCCAGTCTTTGTGCTATGCTAGGCTAACAGTTTCCCCCTGCTTGTAGTCTTTGTGCTAAGCTAGGCTAGCAGATTGTGGATGTGTCTGTTCAGAAATGAGGCGGATCAAGTGACTGGAGAAAAGAGAGAAGAAGAGGATTTATAGAAATGAGGGACTGTTCCTTTAAATGGAGGTGACCACTGACCTCCTCCCAGCATTCCCTCTGATTTCTACATGGAGGAGTAAACAGGAAAAGGCGGAGCAGAGACAGGAAATGAACTTTCACCAGTGGTTCATGAGCAGAAGGTGATCAGGAATCATGTGATCACCGCCTGGTGTCTGAACAGGTGTGTGTAGCCCCTCCTGCAGGTGCAGCAGGTAACGATCAGCTGACTGTATTACTGATCATTCAGTTGTTTGATACTGATGAATTATGGGTAAATATTGACACAATATTAAACAGCTTTCTGATAACTCTTGTTTTTTTGACCAAATTTTTATTGATTGAAGAAAGCGAAGTGACATCATCGCTGCAGATAAAGTGAAACAAAACATTTTCACTGTTGCCCAAAATGTTGAATAAAAATCCAGCAAACCAGCTGTTTGTCACAGTCTTGTACAATGTTTAAATAATTATATAATTATAGTTATTAGGCACTCAGATGGTATCAGATCATGAATCATAACTATAATTACATTCTGGTTATTTCAGCAGTTCGTGATGAAAAATAAACGTTTATCAACTCAATGAAACATTTTCTGATCAGAAGAAACGATATAAAAACATTTTAATCTCAACATGAGAAAATACGACGACTCAACCAAACGACACGTTAAACACCTGACAGTTTCATGTCCTTAGTGACTCCCAACATGAGGTCCGAGGCCTCCGCAGGGACGCCGTGAGTCTGAACATGAGACGATAAAAGAAATCGAACATCTCAGCCAAAGATTTATTTTCCTCCTGAAGAAACAAAACAACCTCTGAGGTTAACTTTGCCTTTCTTCTAAACGACTTGTTTTAAAAAGTGTTTATTTAATCTGATTCAGATTCTGAAACTTCTGAAGCAAAAATAAAATAGCCAACAAAAATCTCAAATGGCCGACAGAAAACGAAACTAAAAATAAAGGTGTTGCAGCATCACGGAGGACACGTGTCGGCGTGGAGGACAGGTGTGGTCGTGGAGGACAGGGGTCGGCGTGGAGGACAGGTGTGGTCATGGCGGACAGGTGTGGGGAGCTCCGGTGGCCAGGTGGAGGCGGTAGGTGTGGTCATGGAACAGCAGCAGGGTGTAGAAGTTTTCTCCTCCTGTCAGGACGCCGTGCTCGCTGTTGCCCCACGACACTGGACTGTCAGTAAAACCGTGAACTGTCAACGCCACCCAGGGCGCCAGGCGAGGCTGCTCCAGGTAACACCTGCAGGACAGGTGAGGTCACGTTATAGTGTTTTATCGGGGTGATAAGATCCTGCTCACCATCAGAGTGATCAGAGGTGACAGGTGAACTACCTGAGCTCCTGGATGAGGCGGTGGACGTCCTGGGGGAGCAGCAGGCCGCAGACGGAGACGCTCAGCGATCGACTCGCCGTCACCGTCGGTTCAGGACAGACGAGTGATGACAGGAAGCTGCTGGACGAGTTCTCACTGCAATGACACCACAGAAGAAGAATCACATAAGCGGTCTCTCTGACAGGTGTGGCGGCAGGTAAATAGACGTCCTCTCACCAGCCGATATCGGCGTCCACGGCTCCCAGCCACTCCAGGAAGCTGTGCGGGTCACATGACTGCAGGTCAGAGGTCAGCAGGGTGGGGCAGGACAGGTGAGTCAGACTGCGGCTGCTGACCTCAGGTGAGTGCTCTGACCAATCGTAACGAGACAGGAGGGACTGCAGAGCGGCTCCGCCCCCTGCGGGACACACGACGGGGTTGTGGGTAATATGCAGCCTGTGGCAGCAGCAGAGGATCATGGGTAACGCACAGGTAACTCACCTGGATGATGCGACAACAGGAAGTCACTTTGCAGCTGAACGTGTGATGTCAGACCTGTGAGGAGGCGCTGGTAGCCCCGCCCACCTGGCGCCATGCTGCTGTCCGTCAGGTCGACAGATACAACTGCAAGTACACACAGTACTACAGTCAGTACTGCAAACATAACACAGTACTACAGTCAGTACTGCAAACATCCACACAGTACTACAATCAGTACTGCAAACATAACACAGTACTACAGTCAGTACTGCAAACATCCACACAGTACTACAATCAGTACTGCAAACATAACACAGTACTACAGTCAGTACTACAGTCAGTACTGCAAACATCCACACAGTACTACAGTCAGAACTACAGTCAGTACTGCAAACATCCACACAGTACTACAGTCAGTACTACAGTCAGTACTACAGTCAGTACTGCAATCATACAGACACAAAAACAAAGTATAGTTGATGTAGTTTTTCAGATGTCTGTCTCTAAACACTACAGTACCCAGAAGTCCCTGCTGCTGTTGCTATGGAGAAGAAAAGCTCAGACCGAATCTGCTGGTTGTTCTGTGGTTGAATCTCGATGGTTTTCCCTCAACTCCCAACAGCTCATAGGAGTCTTTATCCAGAGAGAGAGACAGGCGGCCTGCAGAGAGACAGACAGATACAGAGTGAGACAGGCGGCCTGCAGAGAGACAGACAGATACAGAGAGAGACAGACAGACACAGAGAGAGACAGAGAGAGACAGACAGATACAGAGTGAGACAGACAGATACAGAGTGAGACAGGCGGCCTGCAGAGAGACAGACAGATACAGAGAGAGACAGACAGACACAGAGAGAGACAGACAGATACAGAGAGAGACAGACAGACACAGAGTGAGACAGACAGACACAGAGTGAGACAGGCGGCCTGCAGAGAGACAGACAGATACAGAGAGAGACAGACAGACACAGAGTGAGACAGGCGGCCTGCAGAGAGACAGACAGATACAGAGTGAGACAGGCGGCCTGCAGAGAGACAGACAGACACAGAGTGAGACAGGCGGCCTGCAGAGAGACAGACAGATACAGAGTGAGACAGACAGACACAGAGTGAGACAGGCGGCCTGCAGAGAGACAGACAGATACAGAGAGAGACAGACAGACACAGAGTGAGACAGGCGGCCTGCAGAGAGACAGACAGATACAGAGTGAGACAGGCGGCCTGCAGAGAGACAGACAGACACAGAGTGAGACAGGCGGCCTGCAGAGAGACAGACAGATACAGAGAGAGACAGACAGATACAGAGTGAGACAGGCGGCCTGCAGAGAGACAGACAGACACAGAGTGAGACAGGCGGCCTGCAGAGAGACAGACAGATACAGAGTGAGACAGGCGGCCTGCAGAGAGACAGACAGATACAGAGTGAGACAGGCGGCCTGCAGAGAGACAGACAGATACAGGCGGGCGGGCGGACGGACGGACAGGCAGACAGACAGATACAGAGTGAGACAGGCGGCCTGCAGGGAGACAGACAGATACAGAGTGAGACAGGCGGCCTGCAGAGAGACAGACAGATACAGAGTGAGACAGGCGGCCCGCAGAGAGACAGACAGACACAGGCAGACAAACAGCAGGTGTTGTTACCGTTTGGCGTCAAAGCGACGCAGTTCTCTTGATCTATCCTGCTCCTGTACGACAGCCCATACACACTACCTGTAACACACACACACACACACACACACACACACACAGTCAGGACACACACCTGGACTCTGTTCCAGAAAACAGGTGGTACAAGTGTGTACAGGTGAGTCAGGTGTGTACATGTGTTATTAGTCAGGTGTGTACATGTGTTATTAGTCAGGTGGTACAGGTATGTACAGGTGTTATGAGTCAGGTATGTACAGGTGTTATGAGTCTGGTGTGTACAGGTGTATACAGGTGTGATGAGTCAGGTGGTACGGGTGAGTCGGTTGGTAAAGGTATGTACAGGTGTTATGAGTCAGGTGGTACAGGTGTGATGAGTCAGGTGGTACAGGTGTGATGAGTCAGGTGGTACAGGTGAGTCAGTTGGTAAAAGTGTGTACAGGTGTTATGAGTCAGGTGGTACAGGTGAATACAGGTGTGATGAGTCAGGTGGTACAGGTGAATACAGGTGTTATGAGTCAGGTGGTACAGGTGTGATGAGTCAGGTGGTACAGGTATGTACAGGTGTTATGAGTCAGGTGTGTACAGGTGTTATGAGTCAGGTGGTACAGGTGTGATGAGTCAGGTGGTACAGGAATGATGAGTCAGGTAGTACAGGTATGTACAGGTGTTATGAGTCTGGTGTGTACAGGTGTATACAGGTGTGATGAGTCAGGTGGTACAGGAGTGATGAGTCAGGTGGTACAGGTGTATACAGGTGTGATGAGTCAGGTGGTACAGGTGAGTCAGTTGGTAAAGGTGTGTACAGGTGTTATGAGTCAGGTGGTACAGGTATGTACAGGTGTTATGAGTCAGATGGTACAGGTGAATACAGGTGTGATGAGTCAGGTGGTACAGGTGAGTCAGTTGGTAAAGGTGTGTACAGGTGTTATGAGTCAGGTGGTACAGGTGTGATGAGTCAGGTGGTACAGGTGTTATGAGTCAGGTGGTACAGGAATGAGTCAGGTGGTACAGGTATGTACAGGTGTTATGAGTCAGATGGTACAGGTGAATACAGGTGTGATGAGTCAGGTGGTACAGGTGAGTCAGTTGGTAAAGGTGTGTACAGGTGTTATGAGTCAGGTGGTACCCTGGTACACGGCGGTCTCCAGGAACTGTTTGTCCAGTAGTTCATACAGGGGCAGCTTCCTGATCAGGTAGAAACTGCTGAAACTCTTTAATGCTGCGTCCAGGTGAGAGGGGGCGGAGCTACATTCAGGCAGCAGCACAGACACCTGCACAAATAA
>NC_056544.1:33384154-33386654 GCF_910596095.1 Thunnus maccoyii | reverse complement strand
AGTAGAACCAGATCTGATGGGCTGGTATAACCTAGTAAACCCAGATGTGAGGGGCTGGTAGAACCCAGTAGAACCAGATGTGACGGGCTGGTAGAACCTCGTAGAACCCAGTAGAACCAGATGTGAGGGGCTGGTAGAACCTCGTAGAAACCTAGTAGAACCAGATGTGACGGGCTGGTAGAACCTAGTAGAACCAGATGTGAGGGGCTGGTAGAACCTAGAAGAACCAGATGTGAGGGGCTGGTAGAACCTAGTAGAACCAGATGTGAGGGGCAGGTAGAACCTCGTAGAACCCAGTAGAACCAGATGTGAGGGGCTGGTAGAACCCAGTAGAACCAGATGTGACGGGCTGGTAGAACCTCGTAGAACCTAGTAGAACCAGATGTGACGGGCTGGTAGAACCCAGTAGAACCCAGTAGAACCTGGCTGTGTGTGTGTTTCAGGCTGCAGACGGCGGGGATCCCGAGTCCAGAACCTCTTCTGCTCAGGAGTCACGTTCTGCTGATGAGCTTCATTGGAAAAGACAACATGTAAGAACCAATCAGAGTGATCGCACAGTAACGGTGGCTGTGATGTCATGTATTGATCACCTCCTGTATTAATCAATCAGGCCGGCTCCTCTGCTGAAGAACGCTGCGCTGTCAGAGTCGAAAGCTCGGGAACTCTACCTGCAGGTTCTACAGAACATGAGGAAAATGTTCCAGGATGCTCGACTCGTCCACGCCGACCTCAGCGAGTTCAACATGCTGTAAGGCCCCGCCCACCAACAGGCCACACCCACCACACAGAGCCCAATCAAAACCAACTTCCTGTCTGACTCACTGTGATGTTTGTTTATGTGTGCAGATATCACAACGGAGACGCTTACATCATCGACGTGTCGCAGTCGGTGGAACATGATCATCCCCATGCTCTCGAGTTCCTCAGGAAAGACTGCAGCAATGTCAATGGTGAGCCGCCGCCGCCGCAGGAGCAGCCCCAGCAGCCGCAGCCGCCGCCGCAGCAGTCGCAGCAGCCGCCGCCGCAGCAGTCGCAGCAGCCGCCGCCGCAGCAGTCGCAGCAGCCGCCGCCGCAGCAGTCGCAGCAGCCGCAGCCGCCGCCGCAGCATTATGAGTTTCTGCTGTTGTAAACACGCTCCGCCGTCTGTAACTTCCATTGAAACTTCTGTCGGTCTGTTTTTTTCGCAGAGTTTTTTGTGAAGCACGGCGTCGCGGTGATGACGGTCAGAGAGCTGTTTGACTTCATCACCGACCCGTCGATCACCTGCCATAACATCGATCAATACCTGGAGAAGGTCTGGACGCAACATACAGCTTCATTGATATATTGATTTATTGATTGTCTCTGTGTGTGAGATGTTTTTATTTGACTGGTTAAAAGAATCTGATCAATAAAATCAAGTTATTGTTGTTTGTTAATATCAAACTGCTGCCTGTCAGTCACAGCTGAGGGTCATTGATCCGCTTTCCTGCCTGACTGTGTTTGCTTGTCTCTGATTGGTTGACAGGCGATGACGATCGCGGCGGAGCGGACGTCAGAGCAGCGGTCAGATCAAGATGGAGTGGATGAGGAGGTAACAGACATGTTGATTAATCTCACCTGCCTCAGTCTGTATGACCTTTGACCCCCCCGTAACCTGTCTGCCCCCCCAGGTGTTTAAGAAGGCGTACATCCCGCGCACGCTGACGGAGGTCAGTCACTACGAGCGAGACGTCGACCTGATGAGGGCGAAGGAGGAGGAGTCGGCCATCAGCGGACACCATGACAACGTAAGTTCACAATCAGCAGCTCAACAGGCTGTCAGGCAGGGATACATCACCACGGTAACCAGGTAAATCACCACGGTAACCAGGTAAATCACCACGGTAACCAGGTAAATCACCACGGTAACCAGGTAAATCACCACGGTAACCTTTGCTGAACAGTTAACTTCAGAGGATCAGATGTACAGAAGAACTAGATACAGACTCAAAGATGGCGCCTGTTTGTGTTGTTTGTGATGTTTGTGTTGTTTGTGTTGTTTGTGTTGTTTGTGATGTTTGTGTTGTTTGTGTTGTTTGTGATGTTTGTGTTGTTTGTGTTGTTTGTGTTGTTTGTGTTGTTTGTGTTGTTTGTGATGTTTGTGTTGTTTGTGATGTTTGTGTTGTTTGTGTTGTTTGTGATGTTTGTGATGTTTGTGTTGTTTGTGTTGTTTGTGATGTTTGTGTTGTTTGTGTTGTTTGTGTTGTTTGTGATGTTTGTGATGTTTGTGTTTTTTGTGTTGTTTGTGTTGTTTGTGTTGTTTGTGATGTTTGTGTTGTTTGTGTTGTTTGTGATGTTTGTGTTGTTTGTGTTGTTTGTGATGTTTGTGATGTTTGTGTTTTTTGTGTTGTTTGTGTTGTTTGTGATGTTTGTGTTGTTTGTGTTGTTTGTGTTGTTTGTGTTGTTTGTGTTGTTTGTGATGTTTGTGATGTTTGTGTTGTTTGTGTTGTTTGTGATGTTTGTGTTGTTTGTGTTGTTT
>NC_056544.1:33349154-33376654 GCF_910596095.1 Thunnus maccoyii | reverse complement strand
CCAACTGCTCCTGGTGATGTCACTCCCTCAGTGCTGTGAAACATTCCGCAATACACACTCATTATAAAATCACAGGAGGAGCAAGAAAAGACTTTAAAACTCACACTCTAATATCTCAAAAACAATAAAAGATAGAAAAAACATGTAAATTCAAGATTTGTAGGTCAAAGTCTCGTGACTCATTTAAAGTTCAAATGAAGTTTGTATCTAAAACTATGTGGAAGCAGTAAATGTTCAAAAAGATGTGGGTTCACTCACACTCTCCATTCAAATATATGAGTATTTTTCTGTGTCCAGCTGCAGTTACTTATTGTCTCTACACACCTGACAGTACACATGTCAATCAAACTTTCACCAGGTCATGTGAGTTAAAAGTCTCTACTTTCCTAAAAATAGACTTGATGAAAATTAGGAAATTAATTTGTTTTACACACAAACTCATCAAGAGTTTTCAATTTACTAATTGAAATTCAAGTGAATGAGCCAAAAACTTGCATGATTTTGATGACACAGACATGTCTCACCCTGCAGAAAACTCTCATCCTGTCAATCAATCTTTCAAAATAAAAGCACACCACACTTGTAATAAATATCCCTCATTTTTAAAAAGCAAAATGATCCCGACGGGCCAGAGTGCGAGGTCCCGACCAACGCTGCTCGCTGCTTTAATTTAAATCTATGATCAGTCAGGATCAAATGTTAATGAATGTTAATGAATGTTAATTAATGTTAATGAATGTTAATTAATGTTCAGGCTGCTTTGATGATGCTGCTCTGTGTGTGTCCAGCATGTTGGTGTTTGAACTGTAAAACGTGGTTTAATATCTTTAATATGATGATAATATGATGTTATTATACAGCTGATCTTGATATATGATTTAATTCCTCCTGGAAGATAAATGTTGGTCTCACAGATGAAATCTAACGACTGCAACATCAGTCTGAATGTAAAGTGAAGCTTCATGTTGTTACTGGACAGAACAGCAGCGCTGCCTCTGGAGCTGCACATGGACACACATAAACATAAACATAAATAGATTCAAATAAACACATCAGTCTTAATCAGGTTATTTGATTAAACTACAGTTTAGGGTTATAACGTCAATATTTCTGTTAGTGGAGCTTTGAGTAACGGTGATGATGTCACACTGCAGCAGGTTGTTGTTCCGCTGCGTCCTCACGTCCTCCTGTTTGTTTCATAAATACATGTTTGTTTGTTTGTTTGTTTGTTTGTTTGTTTCAGGAGAAGAAGAAGAAGGTGAAAGAAGCTCAGAGAGAAAAGAGGAAAACCAAAGTCCCGAAACACGTGAAGAAGAGGAAGGAGAAAGTGTCCAAGATGAAGAAGGGCAGATGACGTCATGTGTGCCACGCCGTCATCGGTCCTCTGGAAACTTGAAACACACCAAACAGCCAATCAGCTGTGAGAGAGGCAGGGGCGGGGTTAGAGTGGCTCTCAGACTCACCTGCTCACACTGACCAATCAGGAGCTTCAGTCTGTCAGTGTTGTACATTAAATCTGGTCCGTCTCTTAAAGCTGTCCTCCTTCCTGTCTGCGTCTCAGCTGGCAGCTGATTGGTTCCTGTTTGAATGAGCTGATCTGTAGTTTTAAGACAAAGACAGAAGGGAACTACTTCCAGCAGCGGATGAATCCACAGTGATGAAGATGAGACTCACTGACGTGTTTAAACAGTGAAGAAGAAGAAAACTCACCTGTCAAACAGCTGACTGTCACGTTAATAACCAGTTAATCAATAAATCATCTGATCACTTTTCATCATTGAGTCACTGCTGATGTTTCCATGAATGTCTTTAAAGCTCTGCTGACATGCTAACGTTAGCTAGCATCGGCTAACATGCTACTGTGTGTTCTTGTGTTCCTCAAGTTAAATAGTAACGTTTTTAATTAAAAATTAAATTTTACTGTTGAACATTTTTACATGAGAGCAATAAAAACACCATAAACACATTTTCCTTTTAGCCTGAAATGTGACCCAGAATAAACAAACATGTTTATTCAGCTGATGAACATTATTATACACGTTTCATTTACACATTTAATATAATTCATCCTTCTCCTGTTTTCTGTGACATCAGACCGTTAATAGATCAAATAAAAGAATAAAAGATCTGTCTTACAGTTAAAGGAAAAACCTGGTGACACATATAAATATATAATATATATATATATGTATGTATATATAGTTGGTGACAGATTAAAGGAAAACCTGGTCCAGGTCTGAGTGCTGGACCCCTACAGTGAGGGGGTCTGGGGGCTCTGTTATGCTGGCATGGTTTGGGTCCACTTGTCCCCTTAGAGGGAAGAGTCACTGCTAATCAATACAAAGTAGTTATGATGATATGATCAATAGCTGATTGTAGTTTTGTATTTAAATTGTCCACTAGATCATCAACAGATAAAGGGAGAGTTGGCAAAGATTTATTATTTGTATGCAACATAAAATTTACTGCCATTTCAGATGTAAGATATCATCTTTTTACAGTGTGTCTAGAATTACAATGCAGCATATGAAGAGAGACGGTTAATTCAATAAATGATCAGACAGAAGCACATCCATAACTGATGAAATGTCAGCAGAAAGTCCCCGTGTAGTGACAAGGTCTAAGGTTTGACCACAGCTGTGAGTTGGTTCATTAACATGTTGTATGAAGCTCAGATCTTCCAATAGATGTGAAAAGTCAGAAGCCTTCTTGTCTGTGTTATTGTCAGTGTGTAAATTAGAGTCAGCAATGATGATTATATTGTCATAGTTAGAGCTGATGATAGATAAGAGCTCAGAGAGATCAGACAAGACATTTGGGCAACGCTTTGGTGGTCTACAGACAATAACTGCAAAAAGACATTTCAGTATGACAGCATGGTACTCAAATGAACTAAAATCATCTAAAGAAACATCCCTCAGCCTCAGAGCATTGATACATATGGCGGCTGTCCCTCCGCCCCTCTTCCCTTGTCTAATGGAGTAGGAGAAATTATAAGTTTGCAGGTTAAATTTCATCAAGAGCATCTGTGTTTAGCCAGGTTTCAGTTGAAAATAGACAGTCAAACTGAGGCTCTACAATAAGATCATTCATTTAAAAGGTTTGACTGCTGAGGGACCTGATATTTAAAAGTGCTATTTGCAGATTTACTGTCTTGCTTTGATCTGTAAGTGGTTGGTAACAGCTACTGGATGCAGGGATGCATATGAGGTCTTATAAGAGACTGAGATTTGTTGAATTAGATTTTAAAATAGTCTATGAGGTCTTTCAGTTGCATGGACTGGAATCCTGCCTGGTGAGCAGATAGATGGTACATGATGATCAGATAAACTTGGTGATATGTGTGAAGTTTGCTATTTGTTGCAGCAATAACCCCTAAACTGCCATTAGATGGTCCCACATGGTCGAAGAGACAGGACGGCACAGGGATCCTGAACTGCTGCTGCTTCAGTAATATGTAATAACAGTCTGGTCGCCAGAATAAAACGCTGGCATTGTACGTTTCTGCAAACCACAGAAACATTGAATATCTACGTTTCAACACGTGAAATACGTGGCATATTAACATTTCAACAAAACGTATCATCTCAACATTTCTAAAGTGACGTAGTTCACATGTGAACTACACTTTCACTCTGGTGAACTTCTGGGTGAGCAGCGTATGAGGAGGGATGTAAGTCAGCTGCATGATCCTGTTTGGGGCTCTAATGTTCCAGAAGACCTAAATTATGGTCCACAGGTGGAAAAAGTCATGCTGTCACTTTTCCCATCTCTTCGTAAACACCCTGCTGGCTGTGTGTCGGGCTGAACCAGAGGAGTTGAGAGGCCTCAGGACCGTTGCCCTTCAGAACCACATTGTGTTGGATCAGCTCACTGCAGCCACTGGAGGTGTGTGTGCTCTCGTAGGTGCCTCATGCTGCACATATATTCCTGCTGATGATGATGAAGGAGGAGTCATTCAGCAGGCTATTGCTAATCTGACCTCATTGCGTGATGCTGTTGATCATGATTCAAAATTTGGCAGGTCCTGGTTCGTAACCGGTCCATGGTACGCTGTCTGGCTCCAATCACTCCATTTCTGATTCTGATCCTTGTAATTGGTTGTTGCATCATTCCCATTATCAAGGCACTGGTAAAGAAGACTGTAGCTGTGGTCGTGTACCGGGGAGCGAGATACCAAGAACAACTTCTACTTCTGGATCTGTGATGTAATGTTACAAAAGAAGGATTCTTTATGACGTTAATATTGGAAATCGTGAGAAGTGATATTGACTGATGATTCTGATGGAAACGTAACTTACTAATGTGATGTATTTTAACCATTTAATACAATTATATTGGTATAATCGAAAATGTCGTAACTATTGATGAAGACATTATTAATCATCATTAATCATTAGTAATTAATTACTAACTTAGAGATAGCTACTGTTAGTTGATTTCATTATGATTGTAGTATTTAATAACCATGTAATCACTTTTTGAATCCACTCTTATAACTATGCTCATTCCTGATGATTTTGATGTTGATTTGATTTGTCCTGTATTACGAATATCCTAATCAATTACACATTTAGTCCTCATGATACATTTTTCTATGTTTTTGATTTTATTCATTTGTTTCACAAAGTATAAACAGGGAAAATGATCCATGTATTAGTTAAGTAGATATGGTCATATGTATGTATATATTTGGCGGCAGGGCCTTGAGGGGAACACTATGATAGTCATATGGACATCATGGTCATCATGGGGAAGTGAGAGATCTGTAGAGCTTTGTCTAGGTCTGTTAGAAGGAATCTGTAAACAACTAAAGGTGCCTCCCAAGGCCGTCGATATATACCAGACACTTTCCTGTGGACTCTCCGTGTCTGCAACATATGTTCTGTTTGGATTAAAGAGACGCTTGACTACAACCAACCTCAGTCTATTGATAATTTATCCATCAGTTGCTCTGCAGAGTTCACCGTAGACTTGTGTGACGGCGTCTTTCCCAGGTTCTCAGATGCTAAACCTGCAGTCTTCTCAAGATGTTAATGGAGATGTTGCACGTCTTCTGTGAAAGGCAGAGTCCTCATTCATCCTCATCCCAGCAGGTCAAAGCTGTGAGAGACTCGGAGGTACGCAGTGTTTTAAAAGTCTGGCTTGATGTTTTCAGCTCAGAGTCTTCTGCCATTAGAGCTCTGCAGCGTACGATGTCACACATCAAAGCCAAACACCTTCTCGACAGCTTCTCAGCGTCCTCAGAGGTAAATATGGAAAGTTCTTTGCTCAGTCAGCAGAAGTCTTCCAACTTCTTGGAGCTTCTGCTGAATATATTCCTGTTTGATGGGATCTCGACCATGTTTACTGAGGAAGGATCAGAAATGTCTTCATCTTCCATCACAGTTAACAGCTTCAAACATCTCGAAACTGACTCAGACATTATGGCCAAAGACGAGACTCCAGTTCTTCCAGAACCTTCTACTGGTTTTTACAGACATCTCCAACATGTCGTCATGCAGTGCACATACTGTTTGTATCATCTTGGTAGTTTTCAGTAATCCACTCCCACTTGTTAAAACAGGAACGCCGGAACATGAACAACATCCACATTTATCTTCTCACCAGTTTACAAACACAGCAGGTAGAAGAACTCAAAGCTTATTTCTTCAGTAAAACTATTAATACTTCAAAATAAAATACTGTCATAGTTTGACAGTATATAAACTTGATTTGAGCTGTTGCTCAGGAGCACGTCAGCAGCTCCAGGGAGACGCCAGATGCTGGTTGTTTCCTGCTTTCAGGAGTTGATGCATAAATACCCGACATGGAACCAGATTCAGTGATTTGAGGACTGCTTTATTTCAACCTTTCTCTAACTGGGAATGTTGGTATCAGCAGTGGAAGAAGAAGAACTCCAATCTGTTTTCATAAGTAAAACTATTAATACTTCAAAATAAAATACTGTCAAAGAGTGAAACAAAGGTTTTATCAGCACAATGTACTGAAATCTACTGAACATCTGTTCCAGGTGGAGCTTTTCATTCATATAAACTGCTGGATAGTTTAATAAATAATAACACATCATATTTTATTTGTTATATTTTGTGAGTAAAATCTGAATCTGCAGCGTAACCAGTAACATTTATCTGTCAGTAAATGTAGTTTACAGTGTTTTCCTCTGAAGTAGAAGAACACAGGTGTGTTATTTCAGCTATAATGAGTCAGAATATTAACATAATTCCATATTTTCACATGTAAACATCATAATAAATCTATGGCTGTTAGTTGGGCCCCAGGCTGCCTGATGGTAAAGTGGCCCCTGCATGGAGTCAGTGTGTGCAGTGAGGTTTGGTTGTTGATGTTTATCTGTCGTCATTTTGTTTGTGGGTTTTGTAGATGGATGATGTCACTGACTGTAAACTCTGTCAGACAAACGTACCAAAGAAAACATTGTGTGCTGAATGTGGTGAATATGGCTGATTAATAAACACACACACGCCTCCCAATCTGATCACTTTTATTGACGTTTGATTGACAGCTCTGATGCACTAAACTTTGTGACATTATTTCTTCTTTGCTGCCGACTTTGTCACCTCTGCCTTCGTGATGCTCTTCACCACGCCGACCGCCACCGTCTGCTTCATGTCCCGCATCGCAAAACGACCTGACAGGTGAGACACACGGGTGAGACATACAGGTGAGACACACAGGTGAGACTAATGTTCTCTAAGGTTCTCTAACGCTCTCTGACGTTCTCTAATGTTCTCTGACGTTCTCTAATGTTGCTTAATGTTCTCTAATGTTGCTTAATGTTCTCTAACGTTCTCTAACGTTCTCTAACGCTCTCTAATGTTGCTTAATGTTCTCTAATGTTGCTTAATATTCTCTAACGTTCTCTAACGTTCTCTAACGCTCTCTAATGTTGCTTAATGTTCTCTAATGTTGCTTAATATTCTCTAACGTTCTCTAACGTTCTCTAACGCTCTCTAATGTTGCTTAATGTTCTCTAATGTTGCTTAATGTTCTGTAATGTTGCTTAATGTTCTCTAACGTTCTCTAACGTTCTCTAACGCTCTCTAATGTTGCTTAATGTTCTCTAATGTTGCTTAATGTTCTCTAATGTTGCTTAATGTTCTCTAACGTTCTCTAACGTTCTCTAACGCTCTCTAATGTTGCTTAATGTTCTCTAACGTTCTCTAACGCTCTCTAATGTTGCTTGATGTTCTCTAATGTTGCTTAATGTTCTCTGACGTTCTCTAATGTTGCTTAATGTTCTCTAATGTTGCTTAATGTTCTCTAACGTTCTCTGACGTTCTCTAACGTTTTCTAATGTTGCTTAATGTTCTCTAATGTTGCTTAATGTTCTCTAACGTTCTCTAACGTTCTCTAACGCTCTCTAACGTTCTCTAATGTTGCTTAATGTTCTCTAACGTTCTCTAATGTTGCTTAATGTTCTCTAACGTTCTCTAATGTTGCTTAATGTTCTCTGACGTTCTCTAACGTTGCTTAATGTTCTCTAATGTTGCTTAATGTTCTCTAACGTTCTCTAACGTTCTCTAACGCTCTCTAATGTTGCTTAATGTTCTCTAATGTTGCTTAATATTCTCTAACGTTCTCTAACGTTCTCTAACGCTCTCTAATGTTGCTTAATGTTCTCTAATGTTGCTTAATATTCTCTAACGTTCTCTAACGTTCTCTAACGCTCTCTAATGTTGCTTAATGTTCTCTAATGTTGCTTAATGTTCTGTAATGTTGCTTAATGTTCTCTAACGTTCTCTAACGTTCTCTAACGCTCTCTAATGTTGCTTAATGTTCTCTAATGTTGCTTAATGTTCTCTAATGTTGCTTAATGTTCTCTAACGTTCTCTAACGTTCTCTAACGCTCTCTAATGTTGCTTAATGTTCTCTAACGTTCTCTAACGCTCTCTAATGTTGCTTGATGTTCTCTAATGTTGCTTAATGTTCTCTGACGTTCTCTAATGTTGCTTAATGTTCTCTAATGTTGCTTAATGTTCTCTAACGTTCTCTGACGTTCTCTAACGTTTTCTAATGTTGCTTAATGTTCTCTAATGTTGCTTAATGTTCTCTAACGTTCTCTAACGTTCTCTAACGCTCTCTAACGTTCTCTAATGTTGCTTAATGTTCTCTAACGTTCTCTAATGTTGCTTAATGTTCTCTAACGTTCTCTAATGTTGCTTAATGTTCTCTGACGTTCTCTAACGTTCTCTAACGTTCTCTAATGTTGCTTAATGTTCTCTAATGTTGCTTAATGTTCTCTAACGCTCTCTAACGCTCTCTAACGTTCTCTAACGTTCTCTAAGGTTCTCTAACGTTCTCTGACGTTCTCTAACGTTCTCTAACGTTCTCTAATGTTGCTTAATGTTCTCTAATGTTGCTTAATGTTCTCTAACGTTCTCTAATGTTCTCTAACGCTCTCTGACGCTCTCTAACGTTCTCTGACGTTCTCTGACGTTCTCTGACGTTCTCTAACGTTCTCTGACGTTCTCTAACGCTCTCTAACGCTCTCTAAGGTTCTCTAACGTTCTCTAACGTTCTCTGACGCTCTCTAACGTTCTCTGACGTTCTCTAAGATTCTCTGACGTTCTCTGACGTTCTCTGACGTTCTCTAACGTTCTCTAACGCTCTCTAATGTTGCTTAATGTTCTCTAATGTTGCTTAATGTTCTCTAATGTTGCTTAATGTTCTCTAACGTTCTCTAACGTTCTCTAACGCTCTCTAATGTTGCTTAATGTTCTCTAATGTTGCTTAATGTTCTCTGACGTTCTCTAACGTTCTCTAACGCTCTCTAATGTTGCTTAATGTTCTCTAATGTTGCTTAATGTTCTCTGACGTTCTCTAATGTTGCTTAATGTTCTCTAATGTTGCTTAATGTTCTCTAACGTTCTCTGACGTTCTCTAACGTTCTCTAACGTTCTCTAATGTTGCTTAATGTTCTCTAATGTTGCTTAATGTTCTCTAACGTTCTCTAATGTTCTCTAACGCTCTCTGACGCTCTCTAACGTTCTCTGACGTTCTCTGACGTTCTCTGACGTTCTCTGACGTTCTCTGACGTTCTCTAACGTTCTCTGACGTTCTCTAACGCTCTCTAACGCTCTCTAAGGTTCTCTAACGTTCTCTAACGTTCTCTGACGCTCTCTAACGTTCTCTGACGTTCTCTAAGATTCTCTGACGTTCTCTGACGTTCTCTGACGTTCTCTAACGTTCTCTAACGCTCTCTAATGTTGCTTAATGTTCTCTAATGTTGCTTAATGTTCTCTAATGTTGCTTAATGTTCTCTAACGTTCTCTAACGTTCTCTAACGCTCTCTAATGTTGCTTAATGTTCTCTAATGTTGCTTAATGTTCTCTGACGTTCTCTAACGTTCTCTAACGCTCTCTAATGTTGCTTAATGTTCTCTAATGTTGCTTAATGTTCTCTGACGTTCTCTAATGTTGCTTAATGTTCTCTAATGTTGCTTAATGTTCTCTAACGTTCTCTGACGTTCTCTAACGTTCTCTAACGTTCTCTAATGTTGCTTAATGTTCTCTAATGTTGCTTAATGTTCTCTAACGTTCTCTAACGCTCTCTAACGTTCTCTAATGTTGCTTAATGTTCTCTAACGCTCTCTAACGCTCTCTAACGTTCTCTAACGTTCTCTAAGGTTCTCTAACGTTCTCTAACGTTCTCTGACGTTCTCTAACGTTCTCTAACGTTCTCTAATGTTGCTTAATGTTCTCTAATGTTGCTTAATGTTCTCTAACGTTCTCTAATGTTCTCTATCGCTCTCTGACGTTCTCTAACGTTCTCTAACGTTCTCTAATGTTGCTTAATGTTCTCTAACGTTCTCTAATGTTGCTTAATGTTCTCTAACGTTCTCTAATGTTGCTTAATGTTCTCTAATGTTGCTTAATGTTCTCTAACGTTCTCTAATGTTCTCTATCGCTCTCTGACGTTCTCTAACGTTCTCTAACGTTGCTTAATGTTCTCTAACGTTCTCTAATGTTCTCTAACGTTCTCTGACGTTCTCTAACGTTCTCTAACGTTCTCTAATGTTGCTTAATGTTCTCTAACGTTCTCTAATGTTGCTTAATGTTCTCTAATGTTGCTTAATGTTCTCTAACGCTCTCTAACGCTCTCTAACGCTCTCTAACGTTCTCTAACGTTCTCTAAGGTTCTCTAACGTTCTCTGACGTTCTCTAACGTTCTCTAATGTTGCTTAATGTTCTCTAATGTTGCTTAATGTTCTCTAACGTTCTCTAATGTTCTCTAACGCTCTCTAACGCTCTCTAACGTTCTCTAACGCTCTCTAACGCTCTCTAACGCTCTCTGACGTTCTCTAACGTTCTCTGACGCTCTCTGACGCTCTCTGACGTTCTCTGACGTTCTCTGACGTTCTCTAATGTTGCTTAATGTTCTCTAATGTTGCTTAATGTTCTCTAACGTTCTCTAACGTTCTCTAACGCTCTCTAATGTTGCTTAATGTTCTCTAATGTTGCTTAATGTTCTCTAATGTTGCTTAATGTTCTCTAACGTTCTCTAACGTTCTCTAACGCTCTCTAATGTTGCTTAATGTTCTCTAATGTTGCTTAATGTTCTCTGACGTTCTCTAACGTTCTCTAACGCTCTCTAATGTTGCTTAATGTTCTCTAATGTTGCTTAATGTTCTCTGACGTTCTCTAATGTTGCTTAATGTTCTCTAATGTTGCTTAATGTTCTCTAACGTTCTCTGACGTTCTCTAACGTTCTCTAACGTTCTCTAATGTTGCTTAATGTTCTCTAATGTTGCTTAATGTTCTCTAACGTTCTCTAACGCTCTCTAACGTTCTCTAATGTTGCTTAATGTTCTCTAACGCTCTCTAACGCTCTCTAACGTTCTCTAACGTTCTCTAAGGTTCTCTAACGTTCTCTAACGTTCTCTGACGTTCTCTAACGTTCTCTAACGTTCTCTAATGTTGCTTAATGTTCTCTAATGTTGCTTAATGTTCTCTAACGTTCTCTAATGTTCTCTATCGCTCTCTGACGTTCTCTAACGTTCTCTAACGTTCTCTAATGTTGCTTAATGTTCTCTAACGTTCTCCAACGTTCTCTGACGTTCTCTAATGTTCTCTAACGTTCTCTAATGTTGCTTAATGTTCTCTAATGTTCTCTAATGTTGCTTAATGTTCTCTAATGTTGCTTAATGTTCTCTAACGTTCTCTAACGTTCTCTAACGCTCTCTAATGTTGCTTAATGTTCTCTAATGTTGCTTAATGTTCTCTAATGTTGCTTAATGTTCTCTAACGTTCTCTAACGTTCTCTAACGTTCTCTAACGCTCTCTAATGTTGCTTAATGTTCTCTAATGTTGCTTAATGTTCTCTAATGTTGCTTAATGTTCTCTGACGTTCTCTAATGTTGCTTAATGTTCTCTAATGTTGCTTAATGTTCTCTAACGTTCTCTGACGTTCTCTAACGTTCTCTAACGTTCTCTAATGTTGCTTAATGTTCTCTAATGTTGCTTAATGTTCTCTAACGTTCTCTTACGCTCTCTAACGTTCTCTAATGTTGCTTAATGTTCTCTAACGCTCTCTAACGCTCTCTAACGTTCTCTAACGTTCTCTAACGTTCTCTAACGTTCTCTGACGTTCTCTAACGTTCTCTAACGTTCTCTAATGTTGCTTAATGTTCTCTAATGTTGCTTAATAATCTCTAACGTTCTCTAATGTTCTCTATCGCTCTCTAACGCTCTCTAACGTTCTCTAACGTTCTCTAACGCTCTCTAACGCTCTCTGACGTTCTCTGACGTTCTCTAATGTTGCTTAATGTTCTCTAATGTTGCTTAATGTTCTCTAACGTTCTCTAACGTTCTCTAACGCTCTCTAACGTTCTCTAATGTTGCTTAATGTTCTCTAACGCTCTCTAACGCTCTCTAACGTTCTCTAACGTTCTCTGACGTTCTCTAACGTTCTCTAACGCTCTCTAACGTTCTCTAACGTTCTCTAAGGTTCTCTAACGTTCTCTGACGTTCTCTGACGTTCTCTGACGCTCTCTGACGCTCTCTAATGTTCTCTGACGTTCTCTAAGGTTCTCTGACGTTCTCTGACGTTCTCTGACGTTCTCTAACGTTCTCTAACGTTCTCTAATGTTGCTTAATGTTCTCTAATGTTGCTTAATGTTCTCTAACGTTCTCTAACGTTCTCTAACGCTCTCTAATGTTGCTTAATGTTCTCTAATGTTGCTTAATGTTCTCTAATGTTGCTTAATGTTCTCTAACGTTCTCTAACGTTCTCTAACGCTCTCTAATGTTGCTTAATGTTCTCTAATGTTGCTTAATGTTCTCTGACGTTCTCTAACGTTCTCTAACGCTCTCTAATGTTGCTTAATGTTCTCTAATGTTGCTTAATGTTCTCTGACGTTCTCTAATGTTGCTTAATGTTCTCTAATGTTGCTTAATGTTCTCTAACGTTCTCTGACGTTCTCTAACGTTCTCTAACGTTCTCTAATGTTGCTTAATGTTCTCTAATGTTGCTTAATGTTCTCTAACGTTCTCTAACGCTCTCTAACATTCTCTAATGTTGCTTAATGTTCTCTAACGCTCTCTAACGCTCTCTAACGTTCTCTAACGTTCTCTAAGGTTCTCTGACGTTCTCTAACGTTCTCTGACGTTCTCTGACGTTCTCTAACGTTCTCTAACGTTCTCTAATGTTGCTTAATGTTCTCTAATGTTGCTTAATGTTCTCTAACGTTCTCTAATGTTCTCTATCGCTCTCTAACGCTCTCTAACGTTCTCTAACGTTCTCTAACGCTCTCTAACGCTCTCTGACGTTCTCTGACGTTCTCTAACGTTCTCTAATGTTGCTTAATGTTCTCTAATGTTGCTTAATGTTCTCTAACGTTCTCTAACGTTCTCTAACGCTCTCTAACGTTCTCTAATGTTGCTTAATGTTCTCTAATGTTGCTTAATGTTCTCTAACGTTCTCTAACGTTCTCTAACGCTCTCTAACGCTCTCTAACGTTCTCTAACGTTCTCTAACGTTCTCTAAGGTTCTCTGACGTTCTCTAACGTTCTCTAATGTTGCTTAATGTTCTCTAATGTTGCTTAATGTTCTCTAACGTTCTCTAATGTTCTCTATCGCTCTCTAACGCTCTCTAACGTTCTCTAACGCTCTCTAACGCTCTCTAACGCTCTCTAACGTTCTCTAATGTTGCTTAATGTTCTCTAACGCTCTCTAACGCTCTCTAACGTTCTCTAAGGTTCTCTAACGTTCTCTAACGTTCTCTGACGTTCTCTAACGTTCTCTAATGTTGCTTAATGTTCTCTAATGTTGCTTAATGTTCTCTAACGTTCTCTGACGTTCTCTAACGTTCTCTAACGTTCTCTAATGTTGCTTAATGTTCTCTAATGTTGCTTAATGTTCTCTAACGTTCTCTAACGCTCTCTAACGTTCTCTAATGTTGCTTAATGTTCTCTAACGCTCTCTAACGCTCTCTAACGTTCTCTAACGTTCTCTAAGGTTCTCTAACGTTCTCTAACGTTCTCTGACGTTCTCTAACGTTCTCTAACGTTCTCTAATGTTGCTTAATGTTCTCTAATGTTGCTTAATGTTCTCTAACGTTCTCTAATGTTCTCTATCGCTCTCTGACGTTCTCTAACGTTCTCTAACGTTCTCTAATGTTGCTTAATGTTCTCTAACGTTCTCCAACGTTCTCTGACGTTCTCTAATGTTCTCTAACGTTCTCTAATGTTGCTTAATGTTCTCTAATGTTCTCTAATGTTGCTTAATGTTCTCTAATGTTGCTTAATGTTCTCTAACGTTCTCTAACGTTCTCTAACGCTCTCTAATGTTGCTTAATGTTCTCTAATGTTGCTTAATGTTCTCTAATGTTGCTTAATGTTCTCTAACGTTCTCTAACGTTCTCTAACGTTCTCTAACGCTCTCTAATGTTGCTTAATGTTCTCTAATGTTGCTTAATGTTCTCTAATGTTGCTTAATGTTCTCTGACGTTCTCTAATGTTGCTTAATGTTCTCTAATGTTGCTTAATGTTCTCTAACGTTCTCTGACGTTCTCTAACGTTCTCTAACGTTCTCTAATGTTGCTTAATGTTCTCTAATGTTGCTTAATGTTCTCTAACGTTCTCTTACGCTCTCTAACGTTCTCTAATGTTGCTTAATGTTCTCTAACGCTCTCTAACGCTCTCTAACGTTCTCTAACGTTCTCTAACGTTCTCTAACGTTCTCTGACGTTCTCTAACGTTCTCTAACGTTCTCTAATGTTGCTTAATGTTCTCTAATGTTGCTTAATAATCTCTAACGTTCTCTAATGTTCTCTATCGCTCTCTAACGCTCTCTAACGTTCTCTAACGTTCTCTAACGCTCTCTAACGCTCTCTGACGTTCTCTGACGTTCTCTAATGTTGCTTAATGTTCTCTAATGTTGCTTAATGTTCTCTAACGTTCTCTAACGTTCTCTAACGCTCTCTAACGTTCTCTAATGTTGCTTAATGTTCTCTAACGCTCTCTAACGCTCTCTAACGTTCTCTAACGTTCTCTGACGTTCTCTAACCTTCTCTAACGCTCTCTAACGTTCTCTAACGTTCTCTAAGGTTCTCTAACGTTCTCTGACGTTCTCTGACGTTCTCTGACGCTCTCTGACGCTCTCTAATGTTCTCTGACGTTCTCTAAGGTTCTCTGACGTTCTCTGACGTTCTCTGACGTTCTCTAACGTTCTCTAACGTTCTCTAATGTTGCTTAATGTTCTCTAATGTTGCTTAATGTTCTCTAACGTTCTCTAACGTTCTCTAACGCTCTCTAATGTTGCTTAATGTTCTCTAATGTTGCTTAATGTTCTCTAATGTTGCTTAATGTTCTCTAACGTTCTCTAACGTTCTCTAACGCTCTCTAATGTTGCTTAATGTTCTCTAATGTTGCTTAATGTTCTCTGACGTTCTCTAACGTTCTCTAACGCTCTCTAATGTTGCTTAATGTTCTCTAATGTTGCTTAATGTTCTCTGACGTTCTCTAATGTTGCTTAATGTTCTCTAATGTTGCTTAATGTTCTCTAACGTTCTCTGACGTTCTCTAACGTTCTCTAACGTTCTCTAATGTTGCTTAATGTTCTCTAATGTTGCTTAATGTTCTCTAACGTTCTCTAACGCTCTCTAACATTCTCTAATGTTGCTTAATGTTCTCTAACGCTCTCTAATGCTCTCTAACGTTCTCTAACGTTCTCTAAGGTTCTCTGACGTTCTCTAACGTTCTCTGACGTTCTCTGACGTTCTCTAACGTTCTCTAACGTTCTCTAATGTTGCTTAATGTTCTCTAATGTTGCTTAATGTTCTCTAACGTTCTCTAATGTTCTCTATCGCTCTCTAACGCTCTCTAACGTTCTCTAACGTTCTCTAACGCTCTCTAACGCTCTCTGACGTTCTCTGACGTTCTCTAACGTTCTCTAATGTTGCTTAATGTTCTCTAATGTTGCTTAATGTTCTCTAACGTTCTCTAACGTTCTCTAACGCTCTCTAACGTTCTCTAATGTTGCTTAATGTTCTCTAATGTTGCTTAATGTTCTCTAACGTTCTCTAACGTTCTCTAACGCTCTCTAACGCTCTCTAACGTTCTCTAACGTTCTCTAACGTTCTCTGACGTTCTCTAACGTTCTCTAATGTTGCTTAATGTTCTCTAATGTTGCTTAATGTTCTCTAACGTTCTCTAATGTTCTCTATCGCTCTCTAACGCTCTCTAACGTTCTCTAACGCTCTCTAACGCTCTCTAACGCTCTCTAACGTTCTCTAATGTTGCTTAATGTTCTCTAACGCTCTCTAACGCTCTCTAACGTTCTCTAAGGTTCTCTAACGTTCTCTAACGTTCTCTGACGTTCTCTAACGTTCTCTAATGTTGCTTAATGTTCTCTAATGTTGCTTAATGTTCTCTAACGCTCTCTAACGCTCTCTAACGTTCTCTAATGTTGCTTAATGTTCTCTAATGTTGCTTAATGTTCTCTAACGTTCTCTAATGTTCTCTAACGCTCTCTAACGCTCTCTAACGCTCTCTAACGTTCTCTAACGCTCTCTAACGCTCTCTAACGTTCTCTAACGTTCTCTAATGTTCTCTAACGCTCTCTAACGCTCTCTAACGTTCTCTAACGTTCTCTAACGCTCTCTAACGTTCTCTAACGTTCTCTAACGTTCTCTAACGCTCTCTAACGCTCTCTAACGTTCTCTAACGCTCTCTAACACTCTCTAACGTTCTCTAACGCTCTCTAACGCTCTCTAACGTTCTCTAAGGTTCTCTAACGTTCTCTAACGTTCTCTGACGTTCTCTAACGTTCTCTAATGTTGCTTAATGTTCTCTAATGTTGCTTAATGTTCTCTAACGCTCTCTAACGCTCTCTAACGTTCTCTAATGTTGCTTAATGTTCTCTAATGTTGCTTAATGTTCTCTAACGTTCTCTAATGTTCTCTAACGCTCTCTAACGCTCTCTAACGCTCTCTAACGTTCTCTAACGCTCTCTAACGCTCTCTAACGTTCTCTAACGTTCTCTAATGTTCTCTAACGCTCTCTAACGCTCTCTAACGTTCTCTAACGTTCTCTAACGCTCTCTAACGTTCTCTAACGTTCTCTAACGTTCTCTAACGCTCTCTAACGCTCTCTAACGTTCTCTAACGCTCTCTAACACTCTCTAACGTTCTCTAACGTTCTCTAACGCTCTCTAACGTTCTCTAAGGTTCTCTGATGTTCTCTGGACAGTAAAATGTATGATATAACTCCTCCATCAGTGCTGGTCACTCGTTGAGATGCCAGAGCTGTTTTCATGTACTTTTCTCTCTAAATGCGCTTTAATTCACTGAGCTGCTAACTGCTCCTTCTTTTTTGTTTTTTGTCTTGGGATTTATATGTTTTTATCATTTTTACAGTGGATTTTTAGATATACAGTATATCTTTATCCTCTCTGTTGTTGTTGCTCTGCTGTCAGCTGGAGGAACAGCATTTCAAGACAAGAAAATGTCAATAAACTCAATCTTGAATCTTTTAAAGGCCTTAATCTTCCAGCTGAGCTGAAACTGAGAGACGGCTTCACGCTCTGGTAAATGTTAAGTTGTAAAATCCTTTAGCGTGTGCAGGTGACTCACCCAGCGGGGCGAACTCGGAGAAGTTCTCCACCACCATCGGTTTGGAGGGAACCAGCTGGACGAGGGAAGCGTCTCCGGATTTGATCATTTTGGGATTGTCCTCCAGCTTCTTGCCGCTGCGCCGGTCCATCTTCTCCAGCAGCTCAGCAAACTTGCAGGCGACGTGGGCCGTGTGGCAGTCGGTCACCGGGCTGTAACCGGCGTGGATCTCCCCAGGATGGTTCAGTACGACCACCTGGGCACAGAAAGCCGTTATTAACACCACCACAATATTTGAGACTCCATGTCGGTTTGAGTCTTTTCAGATTCAGAATAAAACAGATGATGACCCACCTGACCGATGAAGGACGCGACGCCGCTCGGCGGATTGACCTTGCTGTCGCCCGCCACGTTCCCTCGCTTGATGTCTTTGATGGAGATATTTTTGACGTTGAAGCCGACGTTGTCGCCGGGTAGAGCTTCTGGCAGCGACTCATGGTGCATCTCCACAGATTTCACCTCTGCGCTCAGATTCTGGGGGGCGAAGGTTACCACCATGCCGGGCTTCAGGATGCCGGTCTCCACCCGACCCACCGGCACCGTCCCGATACCTGAACACAGGTGAGGACGTTCAGCAGTCATGTAGCTGTGACACTGGTGGTTTAAGGCTTTTTAAGGGTCAAAATAACATTACAGGTTCCCTTCATTTGCACCTTCAAAGGACCTTTACATAGTCAGGGATTAAATCCTTAAGGTGTTAATGGGTTATCTATCTGCTTTAAGGTGTTAATGGGTTATCTATCTGCTTTAAGGTGTTAATGGGTTATCTATCTGCTTTAAGGTGTTAATGGGTTATCTATCTGCTTTAAGGGGTCTCTTCACTTTAGAATAATATAAGTAACCAATAACTAGAATATTTGTTGCTGCTGCTGCTCATCGGTCGGCTTCTGAAAGAGTCCCAGCAGGAAGTGTTGGTGATTTACTGAAGATACCACCAAAAACCATCATGTATGGAATCATGTATTAAAGAGAAACGGTGGCGTTTTATTAGTGTCCACAAGATGGAGCTATCGGTGCTATGCTACAACATGTTGTACCAAGTTTTACTTTATTAAAGACAACAGAATTGTAGACATATCATGTGATGGGTTACTGTAGCGCCCCCTGTGGGAAGAACTGTGCAGTGTGACTGTATGTACAACATTTTCAAATTTGGTTACAATTGCATTGACGAGTTAAGGTCCGTTAAGTGCATCAGGCGAAAGTTTGGTAACTAGTTACAGACAAACGGTGAAACAAACAAACAAACAAACAAACTCATAAGTTTTGTTTATCTAAATATGGATTGTACAACGACCTCACACATGGAAGCACAGAGGAGTGCAAGCTAGGCTAACTGCTAACCCATACAAACCAGCAGTTCCAACAATCATGTTGCTTAACGTTCTCTAACGTTCTCTAACGTTCTCTAACGTTCTCTAATGTTCTCTAACGTTCTCTAACATTCTCTAACGCTCTCTAACGTTCTCTAATGTTCTCTAACGTTCTCTAATGCTCTCTAACGCTCTCTAACGTTCTCTAACGTTCTCTAACGTTCTCTAAGGTTCTCTGATGTTCTCTGGACAGTAAAATGTATGATATAACTCCTCCATCAGTGCTGGTCACTCGTTGAGATGCCAGAGCTGTTTTCATGTACTTTTCTCTCTAAATGCGCTTTAATTCACTGAGCTGCTAACTGCTCCTTCTTTTTTGTTTTTTGTCTTGGGATTTATATGTTTTTATCATTTTTACAGTGGATTTTTAGATATACAGTATATCTTTATCCTCTCTGTTGTTGTTGCTCTGCTGTCAGCTGGAGGAACAGCATTTCAAGACAAGAAAATGTCAATAAACTCAATCTTGAATCTTGAAACTGTATTTAATGTGTTAATATTGGCAGCGTGTATATATCTGTATCTGTATTTATGTTGTTAATATATAAGTGAAGCTCTGTACCTCTGATCTAGTAGACATCCTGCAGAGGGTCAGGGGTCAGGGGTCAGGGTCAGGGGTTAAGGTTACCTCCGATCTTGTAGACGTCCTGCAGAGGGTCAGGGTTTAGGGTCAGGGTCAGGGGTCAGGGTCAGGGGTTAAGGTTACCTCTGATCTTGTAGACGTCCTGCAGAGGGTCAGGGTTTAGGGTCAGGGTCAGGGTCAGGGGTCAGGGTCAGGGGTTAAGGTTACCTCTGATCTTGTAGACGTCCTGCAGAGGGTCAGGGTTTAGGGTCGGGGTTAAGGGTCAGGGTTTAGGGTCGGGGTTAAGGGTCAGGGTTAGGGGTCAGGGTCAGGGTTAGGGGTTAAGGTTACCTCTGATCTAGTAGACATCCTGCAGAGGGTCAGGATCAGGGTTAGGGGTCAGGGTCAGGGGTTAAGGTTACCTCCGATCTTGTAGACGTCCTGCAGAGGGTCAGGGTTTAGGGTCAGGGTCAGGGTCAGGGTCAGGGGTCAGGGTCAGGGGTTAAGGTTACCTCTGATCTTGTAGACGTCCTGCAGAGGGTCAGGGTTTAGGGTCAGGGTCAGGGGTTAAGGTTACCTCCGATCTTGTAGACGTCCTGCAGAGGGTCAGGGTTTAGGGTCAGGGTCAGGGTTTAGGGTCAGGGTCAGGGTCAGGGGTCAGGGTCAGGGGTTAAGGTTACCTCCGATCTTGTAGACGTCCTGCAGAGGGTCAGGGTTTAGGGTCAGGGTCAGGGTCAGGGGTTAAGGTTACCTCTGATCTTGTAGACGTCCTGCAGAGGGTCAGGGTTTAGGGTCAGGGTCAGGGTCAGGGGTCAGGGTCAGGGGTTAAGGTTACCTCCGATCTTGTAGACGTCCTGCAGAGGGTCAGGGTTTAGGGTCAGGGTCAGGGTCAGGGGTCAGGGTCAGGGGTTAAGGTTACCTCTGATCTTGTAGACGTCCTGCAGAGGGTCAGGGTTTAGGGTCAGGGTCAGGGTCAGGGGTCAGGGTCAGGGGTTAAGGTTACCTCCGATCTTGTAGACGTCCTGCAGAGGGTCAGGGGTCAGGGTCAGGGTTTAGGGTCAGGGTTTAGGGTCAGGGGTTAAGGTTACCTCCGATCTTGTAGACGTCCTGCAGAGGGTCAGGGTTTAGGGTCAGGGTCAGGGTCAGGGGTCAGGGTCAGGGGTTAAGGTTACCTCTGATCTTGTAGACGTCCTGCAGAGGGTCAGGGTTTAGGGTCAGGGTCAGGGTCAGGGTCAGGGTCAGGGGTCAGGGGCAGGGGTTAAGGTTACCTCCGATCCTCTAGACGTCCTGCAGAGGGTCAGGGTTTAGGGTTGGGGTCAGGGGTCAGGGTCAGGGTTTAGGGTCGGGGTTAGGAGTCAGGGTTTAGGGTCAGGGGTTAAGGTTACCTCCGATCTTGTAGACGTCCTGCAGAGGGTCAGGGTCAGGGTCAGGGGTCAGGGTCAGGGGTTAAGGTTACCTCCGATCTTGTAGACATCCTGCAGAGGGTCAGGGGTCAGGGTCAGGGGTTAAGGTTACCTCTGATCTTGTAGACGTCCTGCAGAGGGTCAGGGGTCAGGGTCAGGGGTTAAGGTTACCTCTGATCTTGTAGACGTCCTGCAGAGGGTCAGGGTTTAGGGTCAGGGTTTAGGGTCGGGGTTTAGGGTCAGGGGTTAAGGTTACCTCCGATCTTGTAGACGTCCTGCAGAGGGTCAGGGTCAGGGTCAGGGTCAGGGGTCAGGGTCAGGGGTTAAGGTTACCTCCGATCTTGTAGACGTCCTGCAGAGGGTCAGGGTCAGGGTCAGGGGTCAGGGTCAGGGGTCAGGGTCAGGGGTTAAGGTTACCTCCGATCTTGTAGACGTCCTGCAGAGGGTCAGGGTCAGGGTCAGGGGTCAGGGTCAGGGGTCAGGGTCAGGGGTTAAGGTTACCTCCGATCTTGTAGACGTCCTGCAGAGGGTCAGGGTTTAGGGTCAGGGTCAGGGTCAGGGGTCAGGGTCAGGGGTTAAGGTTACCTCCGATCTTGTAGACGTCCTGCAGAGGGTCAGGGTTTAGGGTCAGGGTCAGGGTCAGGGGTCAGGGTCAGGGGTTAAGGTTACCTCCGATCTTGTAGACGTCCTGCAGAGGGTCAGGGTTTAGGGTCAGGGTCAGGGGTCAGGGTCAGGGGTTAAGGTTACCTCTGATCTTGTAGACGTCCTGCAGAGGGTCAGGGTCAGGGTCAGGGTCAGGGTTTAGGGTCAGGGGTTAAGGTTACCTCCAATCTTGTAGACGTCCTGCAGAGGGTCAGGGTTTAGGGTTGGGGTCAGGGGTCAGGGTCAGGGGTTAAGGTTACCTCTGATCTTGTAGACGTCCTGCAGAGGGTCAGGGTTTAGGGTTGGGGTCAGGGGTCAGGGTCAGGGGTTAAGGTTACCTCCGATCTTGTAGACGTCCTGCAGAGGGATCCTCAGAGGAAGGTTCACCGGTCGCTGCGGTGGGAGGATGCTGTCCAGAGCGTTGAGCAGAGTCTTTCCTGACGCGTTGCCCTCCTTCCTCTCGATCGTCCAGCCTTTGTACCACGACATCTGCGGAGAGGAAACCTTTAACTTTCACCTGAAAACTCTTCATTCTCCCCTTTTCTGTCACATTGGATCTTTGTACACGCTGAGCCTGCAGGAGAGTTTTCACTCTGTTCCTCTAATCTTATCTACATGTTACGTTCTGTTCAGGGTCACAAAAACACCCCGAACATCTTTTTCTTTCTTTCTATCTTTCTGAAATGTTACGGTTTCTCCTGATGTGACCCAGAATACACAAACATTGAAGTATTTCGATATTTCTGCCCCTAATATTCATTCAGACACACTGTTTCAATCTTCACATTTAATATAATGCATTGAAATCAGTTGTATGTAACATGGGACCTTTATATAACGGGACTGTAAATAAACACGTTTCCTCTGCTCTCTGAGAGCCTCGTTAAAGGGGCTCAGTGTTTAGTGGGGAAACAGTTCTTGAAACTGGTCCAGTACTGAGCGAGAGCGCTGCAGCCGGCAGGCGTCAAACAGGCTGCAGTTTAACCCTTTGGGGCGATTACACCCCGTCAGTATATGTCCATTAAAAAGTAACGTAAACACAGGAACTAGCGGCCTGCAGCAGCATTATGGCTAACTGCATAGTGAACTACATCCAGGGCGACTTGCCAAAACATCCGGTTGTTCCAGTTTCATACATGTTTCATACATGTTTCATGTATGTTTCATGTATGTTTCATGTATGTTTCATGTATGTTTTATACAATGCATTCATTATCCATTAATTAACTCCAAATATGAGGAGAACTCCTGAAATATTAAGGTTCTTTTAAGGGACAAATTAAGGGCTCTCTAATGATATTTTGTTATTTAAGTTATTTTTAGGAGTTTTAATCTTTTCTCTTAATCAAAATCCATTAATAAATCAATTAATGAACCCATTAATAAATATACTAAAAATATTAATTAAAATATTAACGAACCTATTAATGCACACATTAATCAAATCTTAATTAAGGGGTTTGACTTTAAGGTGTTTTGGGAACATGTGATGTAGATGAAGGTGTTGGAAAGCTCAGGTTTGGTGTAAGGGGTAATTGAGTGTTCCTTACTCTCTCTGTGGGTTCGATCATGTTGTCTCCATGGAAACCGCTGATGGGTACGAAGGCCACGGCCTTTGGGTTGTATCCGACCTTCTTGACGTAAGCGCTGACCTCCTTCGTGATCTCGTTGTAGCGAGCCTCGCTGAAGTCCACGGTGTCCATCTTGTTGACGCCAACGATCAGCTGTTTGACACCCAGCGTGTACGCCAGCAGCGCGTGCTCACGTGTCTGACCGTTCTTACAGATTCCCGCCTCAAACTCACCGGTTCCTGACGCCACGATCAGCACGGCACAGTCCGCCTGCAGTGACATCATCAGTGACATCAGCAACAAAAAACTGCTAATCCTTCATTAAAATACGTGTTAACATGTAGCTAATTCATGATACAGTGGTAGCGTGTAGCTTAGCATCAGTGGATATAATGTATGCTACAGTGTTAGCATGTAGCCTAGCATCAGTGAATATAATGTATGCTACAGTGTTAGCATGTAGCTCAGCTTCAGTGATTATAATGTATGCTACAGTGTTAGCATGTAGCTTAGCTTCAGTGATTATAATGTATGCTACAGTATTAGCATGTAGCTTAGCATCAGTGAATATAATGTATGCTACAGTGTTAGCATGTAGCCTAGCATCAGTGGATATAATGTATGCTACAGTGTTAGCATGTAGCCTAGCATCAGTGATATAATGTATGCTACAGAGTTAGCATGTAGCCTAGCATCAGTGGATATGATGTATGCTACAGTGTTAGCATGTAGCTTACATCAGTGAATATAATGTATGCTACAGTGTTAGCATGTAGCCTAGCATCAGTGATATAATGTATGCGACAGTGTTAGCATGTAGCTCAGCTTCAGTGATTATAATGTATGCTACAGTGTTAGCATGTAGCTTAGCATCAGTGAATATAATGTATGCTACAGTGTTAGCTTGTAGCCTAGCATCAGTGAATATAATGTATGCTACAGTGTTAGCATGTAGCTCAGCTTCAGTGATTATAATGTATGCTACAGTGTTAGCATGTAGCTTAGCTTCAGTGATTATAATGTATGCTACAGTATTAGCATGTAGCTTAGCATCAGTGAATATAATGTATGCTACAGTGTTAGCATGTAGCTTAGCATCAGTGAATATAATGTATGCTACAGTGTTAGCATGTAGCCTAGCATCAGTGATATAATGTATGCTACAGAGTTAGCATGTAGCCTAGCATCAGTGGATATGATGTATGCTACAGTGTTAGCATGTAGCTTAGCATCAGTGAATATAATGTATGCTACAGTGTTAGCATGTAGCTTAGCTTCAGTGATTATAATGTATGCTACAGTATTAGCATGTAGCTTAGCATCAGTGAATATAATGTATGCTACAGTGTTAGCATGTAGCCTAGCATCAGTGGATATAATGTATGCTACAGTGTTAGCATGTAGCCTAGCATCAGTGATATAATGTATGCTACAGAGTTAGCATGTAGCCTAGCATCAGTGGATATGATGTATGCTACAGTGTTAGCATGTAGCTTAGCATCAGTGAATATAATGTATGCTACAGTGTTAGCATGTAGCCTAGCATCAGTGATATAATGTATGCTACAGTGTTAGCATGTAGCTCAGCTTCAGTGATTATAATGTATGCTACAGTGTTAGCATGTAGCTTAGCATCAGTGAATATAATGTATGCTACAGTGTTAGCTTGTAGCCTAGCATCAGTGAATATAATGTATGCTACAGTGTTAGCATGTAGCTCAGCTTCAGTGATTATAATGTATGCTACAGTGTTAGCATGTAGCTTAGCTTCAGTGATTATAATGTATGCTACAGTATTAGCATGTAGCTTAGCATCAGTGAATATAATGTATGCTACAGTGTTAGCATGTAGCTTAGCATCAGTGAATATAATGTATGCTACAGTGTTAGCATGTAGCCTAGCATCAGTGATATAATGTATGCTACAGAGTTAGCATGTAGCCTAGCATCAGTGGATATGATGTATGCTACAGTGTTAGCATGTAGCTTAGCATCAGTGAATATAATGTATGCTACAGTGTTAGCATGTAGCTTAGCATCAGTGAATATAATGTATGCTACAGTGTTAGCATGTAGCCTAGCATCAGTGGATATGATGTATGCTACAGTGTTAGCATGTAGCCTAGCATCAGTGGATATAATGTATGCTACAGTGTTAGCATGTAGCTTAGCATCAGTGGATATAATGTATGCTACAGTGTTAGCATGTAGCTTAGCATTAGTGGATATGATGTATGCTACAGTGTTAGCATGTAGCCTAGCATCAGTGGATATGATGTATGCTACAGTGTTAGCATGTAGCTTAGCATCAGTGGATATAATGTATGCTACAGTGTTAGCATGTAGCCTAGCATCAGTGATATAATGTATGCTACAGAGTGTGACATCACAGAGTGGGCGGGACCTGGGAGGTGCCTGTGATCATGTTCTTGATGAAGTCGCGGTGTCCTGGCGCGTCGATCACCGTGCAGTAGTACTTCTCCGTCTGAAACTTCCAGAGCGCGATGTCGATGGTGATGCCGCGCTCGCGCTCTGACTTCAGCTTGTCCATCACCCAGGCGTACTTAAAGGAGCCCTTCCCCATCTGTAACCATGGCAACATGTAAACCAATAGCACTACTCAGTAGTACTCAGTAGTACTCAGTAGTAGTCAGTAGTACTCAGTAGTACTCAGTAGTACCTCCTGCGCCTCCTTCTCAAACTTCTCGATGGCTCTCTTGTCGATTCCGCCCAGCTTGTAGATCAGGTGACCTGTCGTGGTCGATTTCCCAGAATCCACGTGGCCGATCACCACAATGTTGATGTGAAGTTTCTCCTTCGGCATGACTGAACTACAGGTGATACAAACAGGTGAGACATGCAGGTGTGTGTATATATATATATATATATATATAATTATAATATATATATATATATATATATACACATAATGTTATAATTAGGGAGAAATAACTTCTCCAGACTTTCAGATCAAAAATGTTTGAATATTTTAGTTTCAGTTGAATGTTCTGGATAATAAAACAAATATAATTAATATTATATAATATATAATAATATAATAATAATATTATATAATTGATATTATATATTATATATAATCCCTGAGCCTGAAACATCACAAACAATCAGGTCAGGGATCGTTAATGAAGGTGTTTTAAATGGATGATAGATTTAAAGGTTTCAGGGCTTTTTAAGGGAGCAAAACATTCTCCTTTAATTTATACTTAAAAGGGAAAATTCAGTTTCAGGCTGTTTGGTCCATTTTAACTCAAACTTCCTTAAACTGAAAAACCACATGAATAAATAAATGAAACATTCCTCTCAAAACACACCAGCTTCATCAGAAATAACAACTAAAGGGTCTCTTACTATGTTTGTGCTGTCTGTAGAGGTCCAGGTCCTTCAGAGTGAAGACGAAGAGGATGAGGAGGACTTCACCTCAGTCTGCTTTTATAAGGTCCAACCAGCTGGAACCTCCAGCCAATCACAGGCCTGCTGCCTTCAGCCTCCAGCCAATCACAGGCCTGCTGCCTTCAGCCTCCAGCCAATCACAGCCCGCCTCCTGCAGCAGGTAATTACTGTCCTCGACAGGTCGGACGGCCCGACAGAATCCGTCTGTCCGTCCTGACACGCAGGTCCAGCTGGATGCTGATTGGCTGAGCAGCTGCCACACCTGAAGCCCTGCAGCAGGTGAAACAGTTCATCTGATTTTAAACAGAAGAACTTCAGCTTCAGTCAGTGTGACGTAACGCTGTGACCCACTTATCTCATCTCTTCTGCAGTTATGTGACGTTTTAAGAATGTTGCTCCACAACATCTGAAAATATCTGAAAACATCTGAAAATATCTGAAAACATCTGAAAACATCTGAAAACATCTGAAAACATCTGAAAATATCTGAAAATATCTGAAAACATCTGAAAACATCTGAAAACATCTGAAAACATCTGAAAACATCTGAAAATATCTGAAAACATCTGAAAATATCTGAAAACATCTGAAAACATCTGAAAATATCTGAAAACATCTGAAAACATCTGAAAACATCTGAAAATATCTGAAAATATCTGAAAACATCTGAAAACATCTGAAAACATCTGAAAACATCTGAAAATATCTGAAAACATCTGAAAATATCTGAAAACATCTGAAAACATCTGAAAACATCTGAAAACATCTGAAAATATCTGAAAATATCTGAAAACATCTGAAAACATCTGAAAACATCTGAAAATATCTGAAAATATCTGAAAACATCTGAAAATATCTGAAAACATCTGAAAATATCTGAAAACATCTGTGAAGTGTTGAAATGCTGCCGTTCCTCAGCAGAACCGGAGTCCCTTCACATCTCTGAACTCAAACCACCAAACTCACCTTTTCATATTCAGAACTCGCCACCAACCCGACTGTGTTCCTGAAATCAATCAACAAAATAATCGTCTGTCTTTTACTCCAAACATGAAGCCGTCAGTAGTGATTAAACACCTCATGAGTCTGACCCGTGGATCTGTACAATAACAACACGCTCCTCACATCTAAGCAAATAAAACAACAATAAAACTCCCAGTTCTCATTTCTTCAAGTGTTTAAAAATAGTAATTTTATATTTAAAACACAGTAAAAATCTCAAGTGAAACCTTTTTTCACCTCTTTGGTAGAAACAGTGAAAGATGAGACAGTGAATATTTATTCAGAGCAGCAGAGATGATGATGACGAGCAGCAGCTTCACACTTTAACGACGTCGCTGTTAATGCGAACATGCATCAGTCAGATCAGTCAACGACATCACTGCTCATGATTCACGTTATCAGACA
>NC_056544.1:33269154-33341654 GCF_910596095.1 Thunnus maccoyii | reverse complement strand
GAACTAAACTTAACAATACTCGTCTGTTTGACTGGAACCAAAACTGTTGCTGCTATGTGAACCGTTAGACTGATGACAGTTAAACAAACAATTAACAAGCAAATCTATGAGCTGTATGACACTGATGGTGAAAACAGGGACTAATGGTGTGTTCCCACCAACTCACACACACAGACGATTGTGTTGTTTATGTTTGACATAAAGGTTTCAAACAGAATCAATATAATGTTTAAAATGTTAAATGTGAAAACTTCCAGAAACATTGTAACATATATGAACTTTCAACAGTTGTTACAACATGATAAATCTGTTCTGTTTCCCGTTTAATCAATGAAAACATTCAGCGAGTGACGTCGTGTTAAAAGAGTTTTACAGAGTTTGATTAGTTTGAAAGGCGTCAAACAGCCTGAATAAAGTTGGATGTATTGACTGAGAATGTGGACAGTAACGCTGGACAGGTGAGAACCAGGTGTGTCCTCGCAGGTATAACAACACACACACACACACACACACAGGCATGTTTGTCCTGCAGCTGCTTGTCTACAGGTCAAACACTCACAAAGCTGAAAAAGTGTCTGAATTAACCCTTAAAATCCCGTCACGCTGGACGCACAGGTAGCCCGACGATTACTGCGCAGGTTACTTCCTGTCTGCCACCTCACTATCCAACACAGCTCATAATAATAATAATCATCATCATCTTTAAAAAGGAGCTGCTGATTAATGAGATATTTAACATGTTTAACGGGTCATTATGGGATGGAAACATTCACTGGAATATATGAAAGGATTTAATGGGGTTTCTGTGTGAACTGAGACTTTTTATTTAAGGGATAAAGACTTCACACATTATTATTATTATTATTATTATTATTATGATGATGATGATGATGATGATGATGATGATGAAGGTGCGGGTTCAGAGGTTAGGAGGTTAATTAATGGATAAATTAATAATAATGAGATTGAAGTTGTTGAAATGTGTTGTCAGCTTGGTTTAAACTGTTTGAAGTGTTTTTGTGTCTGAGGGAGTTTTTAGGGAGATGTTGTATGAAGTCTTTCTGTTTAGACCTGCTCCAACCTGCTTTTGGCCCAGAGGCTCCAGTGAGCTGCAGGTCCCTAATGGCCCCTTTTGACCCCTAAAAACACTAAAGTTCACACAAAAAAACCCGTTTAAAATCTCTTCATATTAACTCCAATCCGTTGACGTTTATAATAAACAGACACAGTGAAGTTAAATGATGTTCACGGTTCCAGATGTTACATCAGCATGTTAGAGAATAATCTACTTCCTGTTCTCTCTCAACCATCTTTCCTTCACTAACAACATTTTACCCTCATTAGTTATTCAGTCTGTCTGTGTTTCAGCTGTCTCCCCACTGCTCCCAGTCCCATCCCGACATCGATGCCTCACAGTCCCAGTATCTGGAAAACAGATTCCATCTTGGTATAACAGATTACCCAGAGACCAAAACATGACAGAGTGTTGTACAAAGACACCGAGGAACACTCCAACACAACCAGAGTATTATTATAATTATTATTATTATTTTAATGTAACAGCAGCCGACGCTCCGAGAAGCTGCAGACACATTTACAGCTGATTTAACTTCACATGAATCTTTTTAATGATAAATAAGGATATAAAAAATACACTTTTTTCATGTTATATTACATTAGACATGTAAATTCACAGTGCATGAAGTTTATAGACTTATAAACAAAGTTCGGGAACCAAAGACCACGCCTTGTACGCAACCCATATCTGCTCCTCTTCCCTTTGTCTCAGCCTGTAAGTCCCTCCCACCCGACCCCTCCGCTAACTTTCCTCTCTTCTCTGCTCGAACACAGGAACGGGGGGAGGGGGGGGGCCTCGTACAGATGCCGGATCATCGAGACAGCACCCCCCCACCCTGAGTCTCGACCCCCTTGTTCCCACTTTACCTCCCCGACGTCGACGCCTCTCCTCCTTTCATCTATCGCTCTCCTATCCGCTCCCTCCTTCCCCTCTTTCCCGCCTGCTCTTCTTTCTCCCCATCCTTCGACCCTCATCCCCTCACCCCCTCATCCTCACACCCCCGACCCTCTCCCTTCCCCCATCCATCCTTCCCTCTCCAACCATCCCTCTCCAACCATCCTTCCTCCTTTTCACCCTGCTCCTCCCAACAAACCATTCAATCCATATTCTAGAAGGTCAGGTTGGTCTTGGTTAGTGAAATTTCTGTAATATTGACATTTTGATGTGTTTTTGAAATATTTGTTTTTACAGTGAAAGAAAGGACGTGCAGAATAAATGTGCATGTTTTGTTTATTTCATCTTCCAGCTGTTTTCCTCCACATTTGCATCTTTCTGAGTTTCTGCCTCCTGATTTCTGTTTAATACGCAGCGCGTTTATTTGAACCGCGTTACATAAACGCTCTGTATGATGTGGTGACCGGTTTCATCCTGTGTTTGTTTGACGGGGGGGAATTTAAGACATCTTTAACAGACTGAAATGTGTTTGTGGAGACTGAACGCTGCGTTCAGGTGCTTATCAGCAGAAAGCTGCCTTCAAAGACAAACTGGTTCCATCATGTTTGTCCTGTTTCTTCTTCAGACGCAGGACAAACATCAATCAGAAGGTTACAAGAGCAAACATGTGGAGGAGTTTCAGAGGAAAACATGCTCATACATACTGTTTATATATATTATATTCTGCACACGTCCTTTCTTTGTCTTTTTTTATTTTACAGATGTTTCCTGTATTTCAACGGTACATGAAAAGGTCAATAAAATGACAAACATATTCTGTAAATGTACTATTTAATGTAAAATAATTACACTTAGTATGATCTGAAATGAAGTAGATTGATGCAATTATAAACCTGATCACCAGTTTTACTACAGTACTGTGACATTGAAAAAAAAAAGTAAATCAAATGTTTTATTGCCGGTTTATCATTTTATTACTTAAATATAGATTAATAGAAGATCTCAGTTTATAACAGTACATTTCCCTGTTTTTAAGCCTAATTATTTTTTAGCGAATTTAATGTTAATTTAAATGTTTTTACATTATTAAAAAGCCAAAAAATACACATTTCATGTGAAATTAAAGCTATAAAGTGTATTTTAATTACAGACGTTGTGTTAAGGTGGAAGATTTACGGCGAACTGAAGAGTTTTACAGAGTTTGATTAGTTTGAAAGGCGTCAAACAGCCTGAATAAAGTTGGATGTATTGACTGAGAATGTGGACAGTAATGCTGGACAGGTGAGAACCAGGTGTGTCCTCGCAGGTATAACAACAACACACACGCAGGCATGTTTGTCCTGCAGCTGCTTGTCTACAGGTCAAACACTCACAAAGCTGAAAAAAGTGCCTGAATTAACCCTTAAAATCCCGTCACGCTGGACGCACATCTTTTAGTGAATTTAATGTTAATTTAAATGTTTTTACATTATTAAAAAGCCAAAAAATACACATTTCATGTGAAATGAAAGCTATAAAGTGTATTTTAATGACAGATTGGTTTATTTTGTGTTATTTTACAGTATTTTATTGGCTCCCAGCTGCTGGAATATTAACGTTCTTTACAGTTTTTTACAGTAATGTGAAGTATAAGTACCTCTAAACCTGACTGAAGTGCAAAGGACTCAGTTACTTCACACACAGACGGCCGTGATGTCATAAACCTGCTTTATTATTATTATTGATCATTAGAATTCAGTTATTGATAACAGTAATATTCTTCTTCTTCAGTCTTTAATGACGAATTCATAATCACACATCTCATGAATCAGGTGACACACCGATGAGCTCTGATTGGTCAGCTGAAGTAATCAACAGAATAAATATTGATGAAGATATTGATCAGGAGTCCAGAAGATGATCAGCTGACCTACGATCCATTCACACCGGAGGCTCCACACACACACTTGTCAGGATCCTCGTCGTCACGGCGACAGGGGAACGCCTGGATCACCTGAGCGATGCGATTGGCTACGGCGGAGGAGCTCGCCGCGATGACTCTCCTGGACATCATGTCGAACGGCGAGCCTGAGGAGACACAGACCAGTGAGAGGAGGTGACGCCCCCACAGGTACACACAGGTGAGATATGACATCACACGTCAGCTACAGACCATCCGTATCCATGACGATGCCTCCGGCCTCCTGCACGATGATGGCGGAGGCAGCGATGTCCCAGCAGTGCATCCCGATGTGATAGTAGGCATCAGCTCCACCTGTCGCCACCTGACACATGTCGACCGCCGCCGTGCCAAGAGCACGGACCCTGCAACACGCCAACAACACGTTAAGTTGGTAAACTGGTCTGTTAAAGGACCAATCATACAGTAGTGTGGGGGTGTGGCCTGTTAAAGAACCAATCATACAGTAGTGTGGGGGTGTGGCCTGTTAAAGGACCAATCATACAGTAGTGTGGGGGTGTGGCCTGTTAAAGAACTAATCATAGAGTAGTGTGGGGGTGTGGCCTGTTAAAGAACTAATCATTGAGTAGTGTGGGGGTGTGGTCTGTTAAAGAACTAATCATTGAGTAGTGTGGGGGTGTGGCCTGTTAAAGAACTAATCATTGAGTAGTGTGGGGGTGTGGTCTGTTAAAGAACTAATCATTGAGTAGTGTGGGGGTGTGGCCTGTTAAAGAACTAATCATTGAGTTGTGTGGGGGTGTGGCCTGTTAAAGAACCAATCATACAGTTGTGTGGGGGTGTGGCCTGTTAAAGAACCAATCATACAGTTGTGTGGGGGTGTGGCCTGTTAAAGGACCAATCAGAGATTAGTGTGGGGGTGTGGCCTGTTAAAGAACTAATCATAGAGTAGTGTGGGGGTGTGGCCTGTTAAAGAACTAATCATTGAGTAGTGTGGGGGTGTGGTCTGTTAAAGAACCAATCATTGAGTAGTGTGGGGGTGTGGTCTGTTAAAGAACTAATCATAGAGTAGTGTGGGGGTGTGGCCTGTTAAAGAACCAATCATACAGTTGTGTGGGGGTGTGGTCTGTTAAAGAACCAATCATACAGTTGTGTGGGGGTGTGGCCTGTTAAAGGACCAATCAGAGATTAGTGTGGGGGTGTGGCCTGTTAAAGGACCAATCAGAGATTAGTGTGGGGGGTGTGGCCTGTTCTCACCCGTGGACAGGTAGTTTCAGCAGTCTGAAGATGTTGGAGGTCATGGTGGACAGAGCGAGGTCATCACGCTCCGCTCCGATCTCTGTCACCACCACACACCTGCTGACGTCTGATTGGACAAGACAGAGCGGTTAGACTGAACCCAATATCACCTTAAAAAGCATGTGTATGTTCATGTCCTGCGTCCGTCTGTCATGTGTGTGATGTGATGTCATAGCTGTGATGTCATAGCCGTGATGTCACCTTCCTGTCCGGAGGCGTGCAGCGGCTCTCCGTTCAGAAAGGCTCCGCCTCCTCTCTGAGCGTGGAACAGTTTGTCTTCGACACAGCTGTAAACGATCCCGAACTGCGTCTGCAACAACATGCCAGACAAAGAGTCTCTGCACACATTACACGTCACACCTGTGGAACACGTCACACCTGTGAGACACGTCGCACCTGTGGAACACGTCACACCTGTGAGACACGTCACACCTGTGGAACACGTCACACCTGTGAGACACGTCAAACCTGTGAGACACGTCGCACCTGTGAGACACGTCAAACCTGTGAGACACGTCGCACCTGTGAGACACGTCGCACTTGTGGGACACGTCACACCTGTGGAACACGTCACACCTGTGAGACACGTCACACCTGTGAGACACGTCACACCTGTGGAACACGTCACACCTGTGAGACACGTCGCACCTGTGAGACACGTCAAACCTGTGAGACACGTCGCACCTGTGAGACACGTCGCACTTGTGGGACACGTCAAACCTGTGAGACACGTCGCACCTGTGAGACACGTCGCACTTGTGGGACACGTCAAACCTGTGAGACACGTCGCACCTGTGAGACACGTCAAACCTGTGAGACCCATCACACCTGTGGAACACGTCGCACTTGTGGGACACGTCGCACCTGTGGAACACGTCACACCTGTGAGACACGTCGCACCTGTGGAACACGTCACACCTGTGAGACACGTCGCACCTGTGGAACACGTCACACCTGTGAGACACGTCGCACCTGTGGAACACGTCAAACCTGTGAGACACGTCAAACCTGTGAGACACGTCGCACCTGTGGGACACGTCAAACTGTGAGACACGTCAAACTGTGAGACACGTCGAACACTGAGTCACTTACACTCTCACACGTTGAGCTTTTAAATGGCAGCAGGTTCTGATGGTGATCAGAAGGCTTGAAGAACAGGAACCTGACTGCTGCTGCACACTAACGTGTATCTCCTAAACATTACAGTATACAGGCAGAGTTTGAATTAGTGACCTCTGACCTCTGACCTCTGACCTGAGCTGCAGCTGACAGGTGAGTTTACCTGCTGGTTGACTGTGAAGGCGATGGAAACAGCCACGAACGGAAACCTGTCAGAGAAACAAACATGTCAAAATAATGATCGTGTCAAAAAGCTGATAAATCAATCATTCAATCAATCAATATTATTAAGAAGATATATATAAGATATATATAAGAAGAAGATATATAAGAAGATATATATATATACATATATATATATATATATATATATATATATATATATATATTATCTTCCTCTAGCTGTTTCACAATAAAAGTCTTTTCCTTGTGCTTGAAGTCTTTTACTGTGAAACACTAACAGGACGTGCTGATTAATGAAAGGCGGAGTCAGTGGAATAAATTAACCAATAAGAACTTATCCTAAGAGTGACATCACAACATGGGCGGAGCCTCTCACCTGTGGACAAAGTTGACGGTTCCATCAATCGGATCAATGATCCAGGTGGGAGCGTCAGTCAGCTGCACACGCTCACCTGCCGCCACTGACTCCTCCCCTATAAACCTGTCAGAACACACGTGTTAATAAGAACATACATGTAAAATAAGAACATACGTGTTAATGAGAACAGACTCCTCCCCTATACACCTGTCAGAACACACCTTTACCTGCAGACCTCCTGTCTGCTGTTACCAGGCAGATTAGAACCCAGCAGAACACAACAGAACCCAGCAAAACCCAGTAGAACATAGTAGAACCCAGTAGAACCCAGTAGAGCACAGTAGAACCCAGTAGAACCCAGCAGAACCCAGCAAAACCCAGTAGAACATAGTAGAACCCAGTAGAACCCAGTAGAGCACAGTAGAACACAGTAGAACCCAGCAAAACCCAGTAGAACACAGTAGAACCCAGTAGAACATAGTAGAACACAGTAGGACCCAGCAGAACCCAGTAGAACATAGTAGAACACAGTAGAACACATTAGAGCACAGTAGAACCCAGTAGAACCCAGCAAAACCCAGTAGAACACAGTAGAACACAGCAGAACCCAGTAGAACATAGTAGAACACAGTAGAACACAGTAGAGCACAGTAGAACCCAGTAGAACCCAATAGAACCGCACCTGTGGTCAGGGTATTGGTTCCTGATGGCAGAGATCAGGATCTTCTCAACTCTTTGATCCGTTTCTGTCACCAGATCAGCCGGAGAACTTTTCAGCTTCACTTCTTTCTTCTGCTGGAACGCCGACAGAACCACCTGAGAACACAGGTATCATCAGTCCGGGCCTCACCTGACGACCTCACCTGACAACCTCACCTGATGACCTCACCTGACGACCTCACCTGATGACCTCACCTGATGACCTCACCTGACGACCTCACCTGACAACCTCACCTGACGACCTCACCTGATGACCTCACCTGATGACCTCACCTGATGACCTCAGCTGACAACCTCACCTGACGACCTCACCTGACGACCTCACCTGACGACCTCACCTGACGACCTCACCTGATGACCTCACCTGACAACCTCACCTGACGACCTCACCTGACAACCTCACCTGAAGACCTCACCTGATGACCTCACCTGATGACCTCACCTGACAACCTCACCTGATGACCTCACCTGACAACCTCACCTGATGACCTCACCTGATGACCTCACCTGATGACCTCACCTGACAACCTCACCTGATGACCTCACCTGACGACCTCACCTGATGACCTCACCTGATGACCTCACCTGATGACCTCACCTGACAACCTCACCTGATGACCTCACCTGACAACCTCACCTGACGACCTCACCTGACAACCTCACCTGATGACCTCACCTGACAACCTCACCTGACGACCTCACCTGATGACCTCACCTGATGACCTCATCTGACGACCTCAGCTGACAACCTCACCTGATGACCTCACCTGATGACCTCACCTGATGACCTCACCTGACGACCTCAGCTGAACTCACCTGTGTGCTTACAGGTGTATCTGAGTGTTACTGAACTCAAACACTGAAACTCTGATTCTTCACATTCCTGAACATTTTAATCAAACCTGAACTGAACCTGACCCCGTCTGATGGACACGCCCCCTACACCTGGTTGGACAGACACACCGGCTGCTGAGCCGTGTTTGGTCAACATTCTTCTTTGACTGTCCAATAGAAACTGAGACCTGCAGCTAACCTGAAACACCTGATGACATCACTGTCTACAAGCCCTCTGATTGGTTTGGAGCCAAAAAACAAATTAAGTTAATAATAATCAATATGTTTTAAGATACTAATCAAAAACATCAAACAGGAACTCATTAAAACAGAAGCATTCATTAAATTATTATTAATACGAATAAACTGTTCTGATCAATAACTAATATTGATACATTTATTTATATTTCATGTTAAATCAGTTAGATTTATATTTATTTGGTTGGTTATTTGTTTTTTTAATCTCTGATGAATAAATTAAAATATATTTGTGTCTCTATGCTGCGTTCTGATTGGTCGGCTGGCTCTTACCTCACTGGCCTGTTTGGCGATGGAGATGCCGAAGTTCAGACAGTCGGTCCAGTCGGCCATGATGGTGAGGAGGAGGAGGAGCAGAGAATCCTGACAGAGAAGAAGAAGAAACACAGATGTCACAGAGGAGAAGAAGAAGAAGAGAGACAGAGGAAGAGGTGGAGGAGTCAAAAGTGCTTGATGAGGATAAAAGAGCAGAATAAAATACATAAAAATGGGATAAAATTGAATAGAATAGAGGAAGAAGAGTGGAGGAAGGAAACATGATGACAAAGAAGAGAGGAAGAGGAAGAGGAAGACTCACAACAGGATAAAAAGATGACAACATAGAAATCAGAGAGAGGAGAAAGAAAAGACAAAAGTAGAGAAGAAGAAATTTAAAAGATGTGGAGACAGTAGAACCAGTAGAGACAGTAGAACCAGTAGAGACAGTAAAGATAGTAGAACCAGTAGAACCAGTAGAGACAGTAGAGACAGTGAAACCAGTAGAGACAGTAAAGATAGTAGAACCAGTAGAACCAGTAGAGACAGTAGAATCAGTAGAACCAGTAGAACCAGTAGAATCAGTAGAGACAGTAAAACCAGTAGAGACAGTAGAACCAGTAGAAGAAGAGTAGAACAGGAATCAGTAGAGACAGTAAAACCAGTAGAACCAGTAGAATCAGTAGAACCAGATGAATCAGTAGAGACAGTAAAACCAGTAGAACCAGTAGAATCAGTAGAACCAGATGAATCAGTAGAGACAGTAGAACCAGTAGAATCAGTAGAACCAGTAGAACCAGTAGAACCAGTAGAATCAGTAGAACCAGATGAACCAGTAGAGACAGTAGAACCAGTAGAATCAGTAGAACCAGTAGAACCAGTAGAGACAGTAGAACCAGTAGAAGAAGAGTAGAACAGGAATCAGTAGAGACAGTAGAACCAGTAGAATCAGTAGAGACAGTAGAACCAGTAGAACCAGTAGAACCAGATGAACCAGTAGAACCAGATGAACCAGATGAACCAGTAGAGACAGTAGAACCAGTAGAATCAGTAGAACCAGTAGAGACAGTAGAACCAGTAGAATCAGTAGAACCAGTAGAACCAGTAGAGACAGTAGAACCAGTAGAAGAAGAGTAGAACAGGAATCAGTAGAGACAGTTGAACCAGTAGAACCAGTAGAATCAGTATAACCAGTAGAACCAGTAGAGACAGTAGAACCAGTAGAAGAAGAGTAGAACAGGAATCAGTAGAGACAGTAGAACCAGTAGAATCAGTAGAACCAGTAGAACCAGTAGAGACAGTAGAACCAGTAGAAGAAGAGTAGAACAGGAATCAGCTGGTTTGTACCTGCAGTCGAGTTTCTGAGGAAAATGAAAAACTGTGAACTCTTCTGAACTTTTTCTCCTTTTATAGAACAAACAGCCAATCAGATCTCAGCTCCCGCCTCCCTGCAGCACAGCTGGCCAATGACAGTGCTGTACAGGCTGACAGGCTCCTCCCTCTGACATCATCATACACATTACATCTTCATCATCCTCTTCCTCTGTCCTCTCTCACAGTTTGTATCATGCAGAACTTCACTGAGAAATATCCTGATTTTAGAGGTGGAGTGATTTTCCTCAAACAGCTGCAGGGTCTGGGGGGAGGGGGGGTCAGAGGTCATCGGGTCACGAGGAAGTGGCAGCACGTGTGGTTGGTCAGCTGACAGAGAACAAGACGTCCTGTTCAGAGACTCGTCGTGTCTGTTAATTCAGTTTGAGACACTAATGTGACAGTGTGACCTGCGGCGTGTCTCTAATCATACAACATGTCAGCATGTCTCCTATCATACAGTACAACACGCCAACATGTCAGCGTGTCAGTGTGTCTCCTATCATACAGTACAACACGCCAACATGTCAGCGTGTCTCCTATCATACAGTACAACACGCCAACATGTCAGCGTGTCTCCTATCATACAGTACAACACGTCAACATGTCAGTGTGTCTCCTATCATACAGTACAACACGCCAACATGTCAGCGTGTCAGTGTGTCTCCTATCATACAGTACAACACGTCAACATGTCAGTGTGTCTCCTATCATACAGTACAACACGTCAACATGTCAGTGTGTCTCCTATCATACAGTACAACACGTCAACATGTCAGTGTGTCTCCTATCATACAGTACAACACGCCAACATGTCAGCGTGTCAGTGTGTCTCCTATCATACAGTACAACACGTCAACATGTCAGCGTGTCTCCTATCATACAGTACAACACGTCAACATGTCAGTGTGTCTCCTATCATACAGTACAACACGCCAACATGTCAGTGTGTCTCCTATCATACAGTACAACACGTCAACATGTCAGTGTGTCTCCTATCATACAGTACAACACGTCAACATGTCAGTGTGTCTCCTATCATACAGTACAACACGTCAACATGTCAGCGTGTCTCTAATCAAGCCGGGGTCTGCTTGAGGTTTCTACCCGTTAAAGGGGAGTTTTTCCTTACTGCTGTCGCCAAGTGCTGCTCATGGGGGAATTGTTGGGTCTCTGTAAATTAAAGAGTACGGTCTTGACCTGCTCTATGTGAAAAGTGCCTTGAGATGACTTCTGTTGTGATATGGCGCTATATAAATAAAGATTGATTGATTGATTGATAATCATACAACATGTCAGCGTGTCTCCTATCATACAGTACAACACGCCAACATGTCAGTGTGTCTCCTATCATACAGTACAACACGCCAACATGTCAGTGTGTCTCCTATCATACAGTACAACACGCCAACATGTCAGCGTGTCAGTGTGTCTCCTATCATACAGTACAACACGCCAACATGTCAGCGTGTCTCCTATCATACAGTACAACACGTCAACATGTCAGTGTGTCTCCTATCATACAGTACAACACGTCAACATGTCAGATTGTCAGCGTGTCTCCTATCATACAACACGTCAACATGTCAGATTGTCAGCGTGTCTCCTATCATACAACACGTCAACATGTCAGCGTGTCTCCTATCATACAACATGTCAGATTGTCAGCGTGTCTCCTATCATACAACACGTCAGTATCTCAGTGTCTGACAGAACAAACACTGATTAGAGAGCCATCTGTCCTTGTTGTTCGTCATTAGTCTCAGGTTCTGGTTCTGAGACTTGCAGTTGTTCAGCTCACTTTGTGTCACAGACATATCGTGAGAGCCAATGAGAGGAGAGTATTTCCCAGGTGTGAGGTGGTACCTGTTTCTCCTGAGTCACATGACCTGACTGATGTTAGTTAAAGCTCAGGTGATGTTAGCCTGTTAGAGAAGCTAACATTAGCTGAGTCACTAATTATATTCTTTATATATAATTAGTGACGAACAATTTAACAATTAACATTAAATGATGTTTAAACTACAACATATAGATTTATGTTCATATAGAAAACATATAAAGTCATTCTATGTTTAAATATGTGGGCACACACACACTATGCACTGAAGACATCATTGCTATGAAATACACAATATCACATCACATACGACCACAATGTGAACTAGAAATTAATAATGTAAGTTTGTCAAATAAGGACGGACCAACTGCTATATCTTGCATAATCATGACTCAACCTCAACTTTATGCAAATGAGTCCGTCTGTAGATTGATACGCTCAACACCTGAGCACACACAAGCATAGGCATCATTTTAGAGCATTTCCTCTGTGCTCTGCAGGTTTGCAAATGGGATAAAGCTGTCATCTGGGCAAATAGTGGCGACTCTGGGGGAACTAAGATATGAAACATATTTTGGTTTGTTGGTTGTTACACTGTTTTGTTTACTACATGATTCCATATGTGTTATTTTATAGTTCTGATGTCTTCAGTTTTGTTCCACGATGTAGAAAATAGCAAAAATAAAGACCCTTGAATGAGCAGGTGTATCCAGACTTCTGACTGGTACTGTATATATGTATATATAAACATCAACGAATACATATATGAGTAAATATATGTATTATGATAATTTACTGTATATAAATCTAACCGTATTAAAGTAAATGCAGCAGACTGTGAGTCTCTCTGTGCCTCAGCTGTTTAAGTTTATCTTGTTTTGAAACTTATTGTTCCTGCTGCAGTTTATCAGTCTGACATTTAAACACTGATTACAGCCTGAAAACACACACACACAACTACACACACACACACAACTACACACACACACACACACACACACACACAACTACACACACACACACACACACACACACACACACACACACACACACACACACACACACACACACCTCACACTGATATTACTAATCTGTGTGAGGTGCGTGATGCATGAATGGATAGTGTGTGTGTGTGTGTGTGTGTGTGTGTGTGTGTGTGTGTGTGTGTGTGTGTGTGTGTTTGTGTGTGTGTGTGTGTGTGTGTGTGTGTGTGTGTGTGTGTGTAGAGTTGTGTGTGTGTATGTGTGTGTGTGTGTGTGTGTGTGTGTGTGTGTGTGTGTGTGTGTGTAGTTGTGTGTGTGTGTATGTGTGTGTGTGTGAGTGTGTGTGTGTGTGTGTGTGTGTGTGTAGTTGTGTGTGTGTGTGTGTGTAGTTGTGTGTGTGTGTGTGTGTGTGTGTGTAGTTGTGTGTGTGTTTGTGTTGTCAGGTTCATGTATGCAAAGTATAACAAATTTAAGGCAACATAACTAAACCAGAGCAGAACAGGTGTCTGAAGAGAGAGAACTGCCTCAGCTGCAGCCCAGTGTTAATAACCAGTAACACTGTGGGCCCTCAGGTGTCACGTTGTGGGCCGTCAGGTGCTACACTGTGGGCCCTCAGGTGCTACACTGTGGGCCGTCAGGTGCTACACTGTGGGCCGTCAGGTGTCACGTTGTGGGCCGTCAGGTGCTACACTGTGGGCCCTCAGGTGTCACGTTGTGGGCCGTCAGGTGCTACACTGTGGGCCCTCAGGTGCTACACTGTGGGCCGTCAGGTGCTACACTGTGGGCCGTCAGGTGCTACACTGTGGGCCCTCAGGTGCTACACTGTGGGCCCTCAGGTGCTACACTGTGGGCCGTCAGGTGCTACACTGTGGGCCCTCAGGTGCTACACTGTGGGCCCTCAGGTGTCATGTTGTGGATCCTCAGGTGCTACACTGTGGGCCCTCAGGTGCTACACTGTGGATCCTCAGGTGCTACACTGTGGGCCCTCAGGTGCTACACTGTGGATCCTCAGGTGCTACACTGTGGGCCCTCAGGTGCTACATTGTGGGTCTTCAGGTGCTACACTGTGGGCCCTCAGGTATCATGCTGTGGATCCTCAGGTGCTACACTGTGGGCCCTCAGGTGTCATGTTGTGGGCCCTCAGGTGCTACATTGTGGGTCTTCAGGTGCTACACTGTGGGCCCTCAGGTGTCATGGTGTGAATCCTGAGGTGCTACACTGTGGGTCTTCAGGTGTCATGCTGTGGATCCTCAGGTGCTACACTGTGGGTCTTCAGGTGTCATGCTGTGGATCCTCAGGTGCTACACTGTGGGTCTTCAGGTGCTACACTGTGGGCCCTCAGGTGCTACATTGTGGGTCTTCAGGTGCTACACTGTGGGCCCTCAGGTGCTACACTGTGGGTCTTCAGGTGCTACATTGTGGGTCTTCAGGTGCTACACTGTGGGTCTTCAGGTGCTACATTGTGGATCCTCAGGTGCTACATTGTGGGTCTTCAGGTGCTACATTGTGGATCCTCGGGTGCTACACTGTGGGCCCTCAGGTGCTACACTGTGGGTCTTCAGGTGCTACACTGTGGGTCTTCAGGTGCTACATTGTGGGCCCTCAGGTGCTACACTGTGGGCCCTCAGGTGTCATGTTGTGAGCCCTCAGGTGCTACACTGTGGGCCCTCAGGTGTCATGTTGTGAGCCCTCAGGTGCTACAGTGTGGGTCTTCAGGTGCTACACTGTGGGTCCTCAGGTGCTACATTGTGGGCCCTCAGGTGCTACACTGTGGGTCTTCAGGTGCTACACTGTGGGCCCTCAGGTGTCATGTTGTGGGTCCTCAGGTGCTACACTGTGGGTCTTCAGGTGCTACACTGTGGGTCCTCAGGTGCTACATTGTGGGTCTTCAGGTGCTACACTGTGGGCTCTCAGGTGCTACACTGTGGGTCTTCAGGTGCTACACTGTGGGTCTTCAGGTGCTACACTGTGGGTCCTCAGGTGCTACAGTGTGGGTCCTCAGGTGCTACACTGTTGGTCTTCAGGTGCTACACTGTGGGCCCTCAGGTGCTACAGTGTGGGCCCTCAGGTGCTACACTGTGGGCCCTCAGGTGTCATGTTGTGAGCCCTCAGGTGCTACACTGTGGGCCCTCAGGTGTCATGTTGTGAGCCCTCAGGTGCTACAGTGTGGGTCTTCAGGTGCTACACTGTGGGTCCTCAGGTGCTACATTGTGGGCCCTCAGGTGCTACACTGTGGGCCCTCAGGTGTCATGCTGTGGGCCCTCAGGTGCTACACTGTGGGTCTTCAGGTGCTACACTGTGGGCCCTCAGGTGCTACACTGTGGGCCCTCAGGTGTCATGCTGTGGGTCCTCAGGTGCTACACTGTGGGCCCTCAGGTGTCATGCTGTGGGTCCTCAGGTGCTACATTGTGGGCCCTCAGGTGCTACACTGTGGGCCCTCAGGTGTCATGCTGTGGGCCCTCAGGCCAAACACAGATGACACCAGGGATCATCAGACTGTTTTGTACTAAAACACAAACTGTATTCACTCATTTCTAATGTGAAGATGTCTCGGAAATTTACCCATGTTATGTTATAACATCTGATTGCCCCCAGATATCTTCATTGGACTGCAAGGCATTCTGGGTAATTTAGGCCAGCATGGGCCCTCCTCTCCACGCCAAACACTGACAGAAAGCTGGAACTGAAAACACACACACACGCTCTCCCTGAGTACATGAGGAGCTTTCAGCAGCGTGCAGCCTTCAGAGGAACTCTTCAGCTCTGCAAACATATTTTCTAATCATATCAGCAGAGAAAGCTGGAAGACTTCAGGTAAGAAGGCGATCGCTCTCATCGTATGCTGCTGAAAAAATAGGAAGACTGTTTTTAAAATATCAGCTTTAACATTTGGATTTACAGTCAATTTTAGTGTGAGGATAAAGGGAAAAATCACCCTGGAATTGATGTAATCAAACTGCTACAAGAGTAATGTAAGGGGGCACAAACTGTCAGGAGAATGATAGAAGAAGATTTATTTTGTCCCTGTTCAGGTGCCTCAAACACATAAACCAGGCTTGGCTCTGTGCAAACTGGCCTACTAGTACAGATAAGGCAGATGATATATAGTGGAGATGTCAGTGATTCACCAAATATCAGTTAATTGCTGTGAATGATTTAACCGATTAAAAATATATTAACCGATGAAGCAGAAGGTGAGACTGTCTGTTCTGTACATTGCTGCAGTACACGGTGACGCCACCAGGTGGAGCCTCGTACTTTATGATGAGACTGAGTTACAGGTGTGTTTGGTGCACAGACTGTAAAACAAAACACACCTCCTGCCCTCCGAGGAAGAAAAAGTCAAGAGTTATTATAGTTTTATATTTTTCATTAATTTTTATTTTTATTAAGTTTTTCATTTTTATTTTCAGTTCAGTTTAATTTCATTTAGTTTCCAGAGGGGGTTTGTGCATTTCAGTTTAGTTTTTATTGTTTAAAAATGTTAATTTTAGTTTAGTTTTTATTAGTTTCAGTATTAGTTTTAGTTTTTTTTATTATAATATGGGGGGTATTTGTCAGGAGGAAGATTTAAGAAGTTCAGAAAAGTTATTACAATAATCAGCAGCTCATGTAAAGATTAAATCTCACTGAACTGTGTGAAACACTGGAGGTCTTCGGCGCCGTCGCAGACTTGACGTGATGACGGTGAACACGCCACCGTACGACTGAAGTCCACCAGACAGAGACATACATAATATAAACATACTTATTAATCCTGTGGCTCATGGTAGTTGATTCAAAGTCTGGACACAAACCTTCATGTGATGAAGCTCAGTCGTGTTGACAAATGAGCTCTGTGCACTCAGACTCATCTCCTCTCTTGAAGAAACTAAATATTAAGAGCAATAACAATGAGAGCTGCTAGAGGTAGAAAACACTTAAACATGTGTTCCTCGTCATCAGAAGATATGAACCTCCTACGATACCTCAGTAGCAGTAATGATATAAGATATAAACTCCCATCAGGCCTCTGTGTCGACTGCTGTCTGGGATCAGAGAGAAAAACATGAAACAAGCCTCTTGTCTTAATTAAAGAGTGTTTGCTGTGTTTTGAGCACTAAGTTAAGAGAGACTTTTTTACACTACAGCACAACAACGTGTCCGTCAGACCACAAACTAACGTAACAAAACATGTGGAACAAGATTTATTAAAGCACAACTTTAACCATCCGCGTAGTGAAGGCCTGTAAACCCAACGTCCTCAATGACACAAACACATTAACACTGTCGGTCTCCTTGAACGTTGCAATAAGCATTTATGTTCCAGACTCAGAACGGACGAGCCGCCGGTGTCTGAGCAGCTCTGAGGCCGCGACAAGGAAAACACACACACACACACACACACACACACACACACACACACACACACACACACACACACACACACACACACACACACACACAGCAGCCGTCACATGTAACACCGACAGCCGGCCAGCAGATGGAGCCACTCTGACTATCAATGCTGGAAACTGAACTGTTTTCATTACAACTGCTTCATATTGATTCATTGATTGTTTTCCACCAATCAGGACGCGCCATCAGAACCAGAAACATTGTGGTTTCAGTTAAATTAGCTACTTTTTCAAGGGGGGGGTCTTTGTTGTCATGGTAACAGTAATAATAGTATTTTGTATTTATGTATTTATTGGTGATCATGTAAAGTGTTAAACATAAATGTTGTCATCTGATGCACCAGATTTAATTTATAGCTAATTTACAAAACACAAAGCTACACACACACACACACACACACACACACACACACACACACACACACACACACACACACACGCACACACACACACACACACACACGCACTCACACGCACACACACACACACACACACAATGTCAACTAGAAACTAATGATGTAAACTTATCAAATGAAAACGAGGTTATTAGAGATTATATGAGAAGACCATGAGATGAAATGTAGTCAGTGGTTACAGAGCTGAGTAGTTTCTAGCAGTTTCATTTGGTCTTGAACGTACTGATTGAACTGCAGTTCTTCATATCATCAGGTAGGATGTTCACTGAGTCGTGGTTTTCACAGAGGAAGCTGATGTCTAAATGCAGTGTGATGAAATGGTCCAATCATCTATAGAGGAGATTCTGGAGGATCTGATAGAACTTACTGAGCGAGTGAACACAAAGTCACATAGTGGAGGAGGACAAACCATTTAACATTTATAAACTAGACACAAATCTGAATATTATGTAAAACTGTCAAAGCTCAGTAAACTGTATTTCTCCAGAACCCCACAGTGATGGAAATGCTTTGAGTTTTAGAGTTTTCTTGTTTAAGGACTGTTTCTCCAGCCTGCCCCCAACATGTGATCAATAACACATCTGGGAAAGAATCACAGCTGCATAAATATCTGCAGCGTCCAACCTGTCGACGTCATCACTGCGGCCGCTCTCGACAGTCTCATGGATGAGGTCACTAGTCATGTGACCTCATCCATGAGACGTGTTGTATCGTGTCCACATACTTTCGGACAGGTTTTATATAAAGGGGAACTTCTTCTGAAACAACCTGAACTCACACAAGGTCACAGAAAAGCAACTCTGTTCATACAGAGTGTGAGACTGTGCATGTGCGGTCGCAGCTTGTCATGCACCACTGCCCCGAGTGAACACGCTGGCACGCAATGTGGCTGATTCCTGTTTTAATGATGTCACACACACACACACACACACACTTGTTTCTATGACTTATAAGGACATTACAGTGACTGCAACCACAACCACCAACCTGTGTGTGTGTGTGTGTGTGTGTGTGTGTGTGTGTGTGTGTGTTACCTTTCTAAAGGAAGTGAATAAAAATGTAAACACTAAAAAGGACACCATGTTCCATCTCACTACTACTGATACCGCAAGCAGTACTCGTGTTGTTCAGCTGACAACAGCAGCCGTGTGACACAATAACACGAACACATGACAACACATTAATTAAACTGCTGAAGAACTTTTTAAGGTACAAGTTATAAAAACACCTTAATCAATGCAAATAAACCTGTTAAATATCAAAATGCTGAATAAAAACCCTGAAAGTCTCATTAACAGCGTTTAACTTTAAAAACACCTTCAACTCATTATTAATCAATCTGTCAAATATTTACATTAAAGTGGAAATTAAAATATAATTGCTTTGTTAATTAAGGGGGTTTTGAGGGGTTCAGTAGTTCAGATTAAAGGATTTCAGGCTACTAAACACTGCTGTGTTTAAGTGTTAATGAAGTTAATTAAAGACATTTTAAGTGATTGTTGTGACAGAAGAAACCATCAACACATCGTTTACCTGCAAACAAACACTTTTAAGGCCTTGAATGTCTGGAAAGTCCTGGAAAAGTACTACTACTGATACTACTACTGATACTAGTGCTAGTACTACTCATGTTACCTCTCCAGGACTTTTCCAGGACTTTTCCAGGAGTTCAAGTCAAATCAGTTTCAGTTTTTCAATTCAATTCAATTTTAGCACCAAATCACAACAAAAGTCACGTCAGGGCTGTTTGAACATGAACAGCAGATCCTTCTGGTGTCTGTCAGGTTTCAGTTAACAGATCAGTTCAGAGTTGAGGATCTGTGGCTCAGGTTTGATGAGGACAGTTGTTTTAAGGGTTAATGATGCTCCTCCTTCTATTTCTGTCACTTCTGCTTTGACTCGTCTCGTCCTGAACGTCACTGTGGTTTAACGGACAAACTGCTGCAAACTGTGAGAAGCGGCAGAGACGCTGAGACGAGCTGAGAGACAACTGTAAGTCCACACCTGTCTGCCTGTCTGCCTGTCTGTCTGTCTCACCTGTGTGTCTTTATTGTCTTTATTATCTTTACTGTCTTTATTGTCTTTATTGTCTTTATTGTCTTTATTGTCTTTGTGGTTTACTTTACGTGGTCGCGGAGGCGGGAAAAAGTTTCTGCTCGTAGACACTGACACTGCTGTGAACTAGTATGAAATGTACAGACAGTTTAACAGGTTTCATTGTTCAAAATTGATCTTAAAATATATATAATATTTTTTTAAATATTTTATATTTCATATAAAATCTACTTTGTTGGTTAAAGGCTCTCTGAGGTGAAGCTGAGCTGTGTTTAAGGGTCTTTTACACATAAACATATCAAGTATTACAAGTGTTTATCAGTGAGTTCTGGAGCTGCTACAGTTTAATATTAATATAAATGTTAATATGTTCACTATATTTATCCAGTAATAACGATGATGATGATGATGATGTAATCAATCATCACCCTGACAGGAGCCAGTCTGTCCAATAAGTACTTTAATAAACATTCTGCTGATACTACTGAAGTAAATCTGTTACTTGTAGTATTACTGAATCAGAGTACTGATCAATATCTTCCTGAAAACTTTGTGTCCAAAGTATCAGAAGTTTTATATTTTAAGTAAAAATACTGAAAAACTGCAGAAGCATCTGCATCAGTATGTATTTTTATATACGATATTACTGGATCATTATCACATAGAATCACCATTTTAATAATCAATAATCAATTATTACATAAACTGATCATATGTGTCAGATGTCAGTCTGGTTTTAATGCAACAGAGACGAGTGTGATGTCACTGGTGATGTCACAGTATGATGTCACAGCTGCTGTCTGTTTTTGTCAGGTCATTGGATGACCTCATCAACATCAACAAAGATCTTGATCACATGACCTCCCTGGAAGACAACATGACTACGTTTCCCACCCAGGTAGTAAACCCCGCCCACTCACAGTTCATCTCATCTGTTTCATTGATTTATTAGATTGATTATTGATCTGTTGATGACTCTTCCTGTCAGGAGCCGTTCTACAGCAGCTCCACGACCGCTGATGACTACGACTACAACGACTACTCCAACAACTCCGACTACAACGACTATCTCGACTCCAACCTGATGTGCGACCGTTCGTCCGTGCGGGAGTTCAGGCGTCTCTACGAGCCGCCGCTCTTCTGGCTGATCACCGTGGTGGGCGGAGCCGGGAACATGCTGGTGGTGTGGATCTACCTGAATGTCCAGCGGCGGCTGAAGACCATGACGGATGTGTACCTGCTGAACCTGGCCATGGCTGACCTGCTCTTCCTGTTCACGCTGCCGCTGTGGTCTGTCGAGGCGTCGCGCGGCTGGAACTTTGGCGTCGCCCTCTGCAAGGTGAACTCCGCCCTCTACAAGGTCAACCTGTTCAGCAGCATGCTGCTGCTCACCTGCATCAGCGTCGATCGCTACGTGGTCATCGTGCAGACCACCAGGGCACAAAACTCGAAGATGGAACGCCGCCGCTGCAACCGGCTGGTGTGCGTGGGGGTGTGGCTGCTCGCCCTGCTTCTCGCCACACCAGAGCTTGTGTTTGCCACCACATCCAAAGTTAACGGGAACTTGCACGAGGTCTGCAGGATGGTGTTCCCGCCACACGAGGGCAACCGCACCAAGATCCTGGCGCTGTCGCTGCAGGTGAGCATGGGCTTCTGCCTGCCCTTCCTCGTCATGGCGTTCTGCTACAGCTTCATCATCGCCACGCTGCTCAAGACACGCAGCTTCCAGAAACACAAGGCCATGCGTGTCATCCTGGCAGTGGTGGTCGCCTTCGTCGTGTCCCAGCTGCCCTACAACGGCGTGCTGGTGATGGAGGCAGCGCAGGCCACCAACATGACCATGACGGACTGCGAGGAGATGAAGCGCTTTGACAAGACGGGGCAGGTGCTGAAGAGTCTGGCCTACATGCACGCCTGCCTCAACCCCTTCCTCTACGCCTTCGTGGGCGTGCGTTTCCGCCATGACGTGCTGCGGCTGCTGCGTGTCTGCCGCTGCCAGCAGGCGGCGCTTAAGAGTCAGCTGAGTAGGTCCGGTAGGAGTTTGGTGAGCTCGGCCAGCGAGAACTCGCAGGTGCTGTCGCTGTAGACCCGCCGCCTGTCTGTGCTGCAGCAGCTACTGTTGTCATGGCGACACGCTGCACCCCTTCATCACTCTTTCATCATCGCTTGCTCAGATCCGCTGCGTCGTTTTACAAACTTTCCAACAAATTTCAGTCGGACTGATTCAGGATCTGTTGAAACTTTTAAATAAAGTTCTGAGAGTTTGAACAGAGTTTACCAAACATAAAGACATTTTAACAAGTTTCATCCATTCATCTTAAAATTCAATCAATTACCTGTTTTTAATGATGTCATCAAGATTTTAATTCCACCTTAAACTCATTAATTAATATTTAGAGTTGATGTGGAAATTATGTTTTTAAGGTGTTATTAAGGTGGATTTAAGGTGTTTTCTGTGTTTAATTAAGTGATTGTTATGACAGTTAAACAAACCATCAACATGTTTAACTGGAATAAAAAACGACCTTGAATGTCTCATCTGGACTTTTCAGACTTTTCAGACTTTTTGGACTCACCTGTACAGTGAATGTGTGAGATTTTTGGCTGCTGTTATTGGAGTATTGGAGTCATGTGACCTTTGTTTTTCTCAGATGTCTGCGGTGTTGCATCACCCTGTTTCAACAGGAAACGCATCTCATGGAGGAGTCTGTCTGTCATGTGACTCATCTTTAATTGTGTTTGTTGATGTGAAGAGAAAGTCTTTCACTGCTAACGTGCTAACATGCTAACATGCTAACCCACTGATGTGAGCATGATGTAAATAGTTGTGTGTGTTTTGGTCATGTATGAACATGTAACGTGTCAGACTGAGTGTACACGTCTGTTCACAACTCAGTGATGAAATTAAAGTGTGTTAAACATGTGCAGAGTTTGTGTGAGCTTGAAAAACAGGAGGAAGTTGATCAACACAGTCACACTCGTTCCTTCACATCCTTCCTCCTCATCCTGTTTTCACTGTCAGCTGAAACCACGTTTCTACTACTGATCAGGTGCATCAATAATCAATAATAACATCACATTTAGATCTGCTGCTACTGCAGAGAACAGCTGTCATATTGCTCAGATTTACTTAATATAGTATAGTTTATATATAGAGTATAGTATAGTTTATATACATAGTACATTATAGTTTATATACATAGTGCAGTATAGTTTATATACATAGTACATTATAGTTTATATACATAGTGCAGTATAGTTTATATACTATATATGGTATAGTTTATAGTATAGTTTATATATCGTATACAGTATAGTTTATATACATAGTGCAGTATAGTTTATATACTATATATAGTATAGTTTATAGTATAGTTTATATGCTGTATACATTATAGTTTACAGTATAGTTTATATACAGTATACAGTATAGTTTACAGTATAGTTTATATACAGTATACATTATAGTTTACAGTATAGTTTATATATCGTATACAGTATAGTTTATAGTATAGTTTATATACATAGTGCAGTATAGTTTATATACTATATATAGTATAGTTTATAGTATAGTTTATATGCTGTATATAATATAGTTTATAGTATAGTTTATATACTGTATACATTATAGTTTACAGTATAGTTTATATACAGTATACAGTATAGTTTACAGTATAGTTTATATACAGTATACATTATAGTTTACAGTATAGTTTATATATCGTATACAGTATAGTTTATAGTATAGTTTATATACATAGTGCAGTATAGTTTATATACTATATATAGTATAGTTTATAGTATAGTTTATATGCTGTATATAATATAGTTTATAGTATAGTTTATATACTGTATACATTATAGTTTACAGTATAGTTTATATACAGTATACAGTATAGTTTACAGTATAGTTTATATATCGTATACAGTATAGTTTATAGTATAGTTTATATACATAGTGCAGTATAGTTTATATACTATATATAGTATAGTTTATAGTATAGTTTATATGCTGTATACATTATAGTTTACAGTATAGTTTATATACAGTATACATTATAGTTTACAGTATAGTTTATATACAGTATACAGTATAGTTTACAGTATAGTTTATATACAGTATACAGTATAGTTTACAGTATAGTTTATATGCTGTATGTAGTATAGTTTATAGTTTATATACAGTATACAGTATAGTTTACAGTATAGTTTATATGCTGTATGTAGTATAGTTTATAGTTTATATACTGTATACAGTATAGTTTACAGTATAGTTTATATGCAGTATACATTATAGTTTACAGTATAGTTTATATACAGTATACAGTATAGTTTACAGTATAGTTTATATATCGTATACAGTATAGTTTATAGTATAGTTTATATGCTGTATATAATATAGTTTATAGTATAGTTTATATACAGTATACATTATAGTTTACAGTATAGTTTATATACAGTATACATTATAGTTTACAGTATAGTTTATATACAGTATACAGTATAGTTTACAGTATAGTTTATATATCGTATACAGTATAGTTTATAGTATAGTTTATATACTGTATACATTATAGTTTACAGTATAGTTTATATACAGTATACAGTATAGTTTACAGTATAGTTTATATACAGTATACAGTATAGTTTACAGTATAGTTTATATATCATATACAGTATAGTTTATAGTATAGTTTATATACATAGTGCAGTATAGTTTATATACTATATATAGTATAGTTTATAGTATAGTTTATATGCTGTATATAATATAGTTTATAGTATAGTTTATATACTGTATACATTATAGTTTACAGTATAGTTTATATACAGTATACAGTATAGTTTACAGTATAGTTTATATGCTGTATGTAGTATAGTTTATAGTTTATATACAGTATACAGTATAGTTTACAGTATAGTTTATATATCGTATACAGTATAGTTTATATACTGTATGTAGTATAGTGTATAGTTTATATACAGTATACAGTATAGTTTACAGTATAGTTTATATACTGTATGTAGTATAGTTTATAGTTTATATACAGTATACAGTATAGTTTACAGTATAGTTTATATATTGTATACAGTATAGTTTCTATGTACAGTACAGGGAAGCTTTCAGGGAGGTTCATTTCTGACAGCACGTCTTGTTTTTTGGTTGAATATAGATGTATTTCAGTGTGGTTATGATCCGTATGAATACATGTTAGTGTTTGAACATAAACTGTGTTGAAATGAGGATGTAAATATGTTTAAAATGTGCTGCAGATCCACAGAGTTTTGACATGTGGACTCAGTATTGATCCGTGCCGAAACAACTGTAATTATGATCAGAGTTTGTTTTCGGCTGCTTCTGTGTTAATAATTAAAATCTCAGCTTGGGTCTCACTGAACATCACACAGAATCTAAAGTTGCAGTAAACATGAACTCTGACATTATGCAGCAGAAGGAAGAACTGTGTGTTATTGAGTCTGTCTGTGGTTTGATATTTTCTGCAGAACAAAACAGCCGCTGAAAAACAAAATGTGAAAGGAGAAGTGAAACTGAGGAAGAGACAATGGTGAGACTGAGTCCAGGTCACAGTTTTATCTGTCTGAATCTTCTCTTCTCACAAGAAACATTCACCAAAACCCCCGTCAGTCAACTGTGAAGCACTGTGACTTGCACCCACCTGGTGCTGTACAAATAAAGACTGATTGATTGATTGATTGTACAGTGAGCAGCAGGAACACTCCAGATGTGTCTGAATGATTTGAATTGTTAATAATAATAAGTATAATGAATATTTCAGTGTTGGAGTTCCCAGACTGTGGACGAAATCAGATAAAAATCTGCTGCTGCTGCTGGGAAGTTTCAGCTGCTGGTTGACGTGAACCACTTCCTGTCTTTAACTTCCTGTCTCAACCTGAGCAGTAAACAAGTTTGTGACGACGACTGTCGAGGGATTTCCAGCCAGACACACAAATAACTGATCACCATGAATAGGCTGCTTGTTGTCATGGCAACGTCAGACGTCTGAAACTTTAATTTGACTGGAAATGGAGCAGAGTGTGTGTGTTGTTCTGTTTACAGCAGGTCCTCATAACATCCATCATCAGGTTCACAGCTCAGCTTGTCCCAGCATGCACTGCTGCAAGATAAAAACTCAAATTTAATGATTTGCATCAACTTTTTAAATTGCAAACATTATTGTAATGACTTGTGTTGACATAATAATGTTGGAAATACATCAACTTCATATTGTGTGTAATTTAAACTCAAATTTCTGTGTTCATTGATTTCAAATGGAATTCAAGTTTGGTAACGTCATGAAATTGGCTTGATTACATAAACTTAGCACAAAAAGTAAGGAAATGTGTGTTTGGTAGATTATTTCTTTGTTGTAACGAAGCTTCTTGGCAATAAATCTTATACTGTTGGAAAGTCTGTTTATTTCCCTTTTAAATGGTGCCACATTTGTAAGGAACATGCATTTGTGGGATGAGCAGCAGAGCTGAGTATGTGGGTTGCACCCATGAAAAATTTGCCAAATCTCCTCTGCCAATGCCAAACAGCTTATTCTGCCATTGACTCTTGTTTGGTGTTTGGTGAATTGGATGATTGAAGTTTGAAGAAACAAGACATATTGGCAATTCAACAATTTATTCATGTAGCAAACAGGAGCCTCAGTAGCGTGTGGAAGAACCATACACAGCCACAACAGCCTGGCACCTCCTCCTCATGCTGGTCACCAGTCTGGTCACACTCTGCTGTGGGATGGCATCCCATTCTTCAACCAGCATTTGTCAAGTCAGCCAACGTGGTTGCGTTGGTCACTCTGGCACAAACAGCACGCCCAAGCTGATCCAACAAGTGTTCAATGGGGTTGAGGTCAGGACTGCTGGCAGGCCGTTCCATCCTCTCCACTCTGGAGGTAGTCTCTGATAAACCCACTCTGTGGGGGCGAGCGTTGTCATCTCAGAGGATAGAGTTCAGTCCCAGACTGTGGAGATATGGGATTGCCACTGGTTGCAGAATCTCATCTCGATATCTCTCTGCATTGAGATTACCTCTAATGATGACAAGCCTCGTTTTCCCAGTGAGGGAGATGCCGCCCCACACCATCACACTGCCTCCACCAAAAGATGTTACTCTATCAGTGCAGCAATCAGCATAGCGTTCTCCACACTTTGACCCTACGATCCAACTGCTGTAGGCAGAATCTGGACTCATCGCTGAACATAACGTTCCTCCACATGTTCAGGTTCCAGTGCACATCTTGCCGACACCAGCGCAAACGGGCCTGACGGTGAAGGGCAGTCATGACAGGCCTCCTGGCAGCCCTATGAGACCGGAGATTGGCTGCGTGCAGTCTGTTCTGGATTGTCTGGGTAGAGCCGTCGGCCATATCATCCTGCAAACCTTGACTGCAAATCTGTAGAAGACAGCCTACAGTACCTAAGTGCTGACAGGGTGAGGAAATGGTCTTCTTGGGGTGTTGTCTTCTTGGGACGCCCACTTTGCAGCCTGTCTCTGACAGCCCTGTTATATGGAACTTGGCCTTCACTTTGGAGATGGTACTAGGGCTCACTCCAAATAATGCCGCAACTTGGTTTTGCGGAACACCCTATCGCACGGGTCCTATCCAGATCAGTCAAACGTGGCATGCTGATTCTTGGAGGAAACACCTACTGACCACTGTAGCAGGGCCCATGCTCACAGGTGCTGTTAATCAGGCACCTGATTGGCAGCACCTGGGGGTACCAGAAGCTCAAAACAAGAGTCAATAGCAACAGTAAAATAAGCTGTTTGGCATTGGAAGAGAAGATTTGGCAAATTTTTCATGGGCACAACCCACATACTCAGCTCTGCTGCTCATCCCACAAATGCATGTTCCTTACAAATGTGGCACCATTTAAAAGGGAAATAAACAGGCTTTCCAACGGTATAAGATTTATTGCCAAGAAGCTTCGTTACAACAAAGAAATAATCTACCAAACACACATTTCCTTACTTTTTGTGCTAAGTTTATTTTCTCCCAACGTCGAAAGCAGGATTTCACTATACAATTTAGACACATCACTAATGAGCAACTATAGGCCCATAACAAACCTCCCATTTTTAAGCAAGATCATTGAAAAAGCTGTTTTTCAACAGTTGAACAAGTTTGTGGCACCAAACAACCGTTTTGATGTCTTTCAGTCAGGATTTTGACCACAGCACTGAGACTGCTCTTGTTAAGGTTTTTAATGACATACACTTAAACACTGACAGTGGCAGAATTACAGTCTTAGTATTACTGAACTGGTACTGAACTAGTTTGAATCCTACTTAAAGGACAGAGACTACTATGTGTCTATAGGTAATTACACATCTGAGTGGACAAAAATGACACATGGAGTTCCCCAAGGCTCCATTCTGGGGCCTTTTCTGTTCAACATCTACATGCTCCCACTGGCTCAGATTATGGAAAACAACAAAATATGCTACCACAGTTATGCGGATGACACACAAATTTATATAACCACATCACCAGGGGACTCTGGTCCAATACAAGCACTGAGTAAGTGCATTGAACAAATCAGTGATTGGATGTGCCAGAACTTTATTCAGTTAAGAAAAGATAAAACTGAAGTAATTGTTTTTGGAGCCAAGGAAGAATGTTTAAAAGTCAGCACTCAGCTTCAATCAATAATGTTAAAAACTACAAACCAAGCCAGAAATCTTGGCGTTGTCATGGACTCAGACCTGAATTTCAACATCCATCCTAAACCTGGAGAAGCAGCGTTCAGTTTTTATGCTCCACATATCTGAACAAACTCCCAGAAAACTGCAGATCTGCTGCAACTCTCAGTTCTTTTAAATCACAGCTGAAGACTTTTCTGTTTGCCGCCTTTCATTAAACCAAATTTGAGGGTTAATATTTTACACTGCACTGTTACTTTTATTCTCTTGTTTTATCTGTCTTATTCCCTTTTAGCTTCTTTTTATTTCCAAATTTAACGCTTTTTAATTGTTTTTATATGTCTTTTTACTTGTGTTGCTTTTATATTCTGTTTTATTCTTTACTCTAAGTAAAGCACTGAATTGCCTTGTTGTTGAGATGTGCTATACAAATAACCTTGCCTTGCCTGTTCGCTACCTGTCCACCAGCTGTTCACTAACTGTTCAATAACTGTACACCAGCTGTTCACTAAATGTTCAATAACTGTACACCAGCTGTTCACTAAATGTGAAATGTCGCCAAGTGCTTGCTCATGGGGGAATTGTTGGGTCTCTGTAAATTAAAGAGTACGGTCTTGACCTGCTCTATGTGAAAAGTGCCTTGAGATGACTTCTGTTGTGATATGGCGCTATATAAATAAAGATTGATTGATTGATTGATTAAGTGTACACCAGCTGTACACTAACTGTACACCAGCTGTTCACTAACTGCACACCAGCTGTTCACTAACTGTTCAATAACTGTACACCAGCTGTTCACTAAATGTTCACTAACTGTACACCAACTGTTCACTAACTGCACACCAGCTGTTCACTAATTGTTCAATAACTGTACACCAGCTGTTCACTAAATGTTCACTAACTGTACACCAGCTGTTCACTAACTACACCAGCTGTTCACTAACTGTTCAATAACTGTACACCAACTGTTCACTAACTATTCAATAACTGTACACCAACTGTTCACTAACTACACCAGCTGTTCACTAACTATTCAATAACTGTCCACCAGCTGTTCACTAACTGTTCACTAACTGTACACCAGCTGTTCACTAACTGTTCACTAACTGTACACCAGCTGTTCACTAACTGTACACCAACTGTTCACTAACTGTTCACTAACTGTACACCAACTGTTCACTAACTGTTCACCAACTGTTCAGTAACTGTTCACCAACTGTACACAGCTGTTCACTAACTGTACACCAGCTGTTCACTAACTGTTCACCAACTGTACACAGCTGTTCACTAACTGTACACCAGCTGTTCACTAACTGTTCACTAACTTTACACTAAGTGTTCACTAACTGTACACCAGCTGTTCACTAACTGTTCACCAACTGTACACCAGCTGTTCACTAACTGTTCACTAACTGTACACAGCTGTTCAATAACTGTACACCAACTGTTCACTAACTACACCAGCTGTTCACTAAATGTTCACTAACTGTACACCAGCTGTTCACTAAATGTTCACTAACTGTACACCAACTGTTCACTAACTGCACACCAGCTGTTCACTAATTGTTCAATAACTGTACACCAGCTGTTCACTAAATGTTCACTAACTGTACACCAGCTGTTCACTAACTACACCAGCTGTTCACTAACTGTTCAATAACTGTACACCAACTGTTCACTAACTACACCAGCTGTTCACTAACTATTCAATAACTGTCCACCAGCTGTTCACTAACTGTTCACTAACTGTACACCAGCTGTTCACTAACTGTTCACTAACTGTACACCAGCTGTTCACTAACTGTACACCAACTGTTCACTAACTGTTCACTAACTGTACACCAACTGTTCACTAACTGTTCACCAACTGTTCAGTAACTGTTCACCAACTGTACACAGCTGTTCACTAACTGTACACCAGCTGTTCACTAACTGTTCACCAACTGTACACAGCTGTTCACTAACTGTACACCAGCTGTTCACTAACTGTTCACTAACTTTACACTAAGTGTTCACTAACTGTACACCAGCTGTTCACTAACTGTTCACCAACTGTACACCAGCTGTTCACTAACTGTTCACTAACTGTACACAGCTGTTCAATAACTGTACACCAACTGTTCACTAACTACACCAGCTGTTCACTAAATGTTCACTAACTGTACACCAGCTGTTCACTAACTACACCAGCTGTTCACTAACTGTTCACTAACTACACCAGCTGTTCACTAAATGTTCACTAACTGTACACCAGCTGTTCACTAACTACACCAGCTGTTCACTAACTGTTCAATAACTGTACACCAACTGTTCACTAACTATTCAATAACTGTACACCAACTGTTCACTAACTACACCAGCTGTTCACTAACTATTCAATAACTGTCCACCAGCTGTTCACTAACTGTTCACTAACTGTACACCAGCTGTTCACTAACTGTTCACTAACTGTACACCAGCTGTTCACTAACTGTACACCAACTGTTCACTAACTGTTCACTAACTGTACACCAACTGTTCACTAACTGTTCACCAACTGTTCAGTAACTGTTCACCAACTGTACACAGCTGTTCACTAACTGTACACCAGCTGTTCACTAACTGTTCACCAACTGTACACAGCTGTTCACTAACTGTACACCAGCTGTTCACTAACTGTTCACTAACTTTACACTAAGTGTTCACTAACTGTACACCAGCTGTTCACTAACTGTTCACCAACTGTACACCAGCTGTTCACTAACTGTTCACTAACTGTACACAGCTGTTCAATAACTGTACACCAACTGTTCACTAACTACACCAGCTGTTCACTAAATGTTCACTAACTGTACACCAGCTGTTCACTAAATGTTCACTAACTGTACACCAACTGTTCACTAACTGCACACCAGCTGTTCACTAATTGTTCAATAACTGTACACCAGCTGTTCACTAAATGTTCACTAACTGTACACCAGCTGTTCACTAACTACACCAGCTGTTCACTAACTGTTCAATAACTGTACACCAACTGTTCACTAACTACACCAGCTGTTCACTAACTATTCAATAACTGTCCACCAGCTGTTCACTAACTGTTCACTAACTGTACACCAGCTGTTCACTAACTGTTCACTAACTGTACACCAGCTGTTCACTAACTGTACACCAACTGTTCACTAACTGTTCACTAACTGTACACCAACTGTTCACTAACTGTTCACCAACTGTTCAGTAACTGTTCACCAACTGTACACAGCTGTTCACTAACTGTACACCAGCTGTTCACTAACTGTTCACCAACTGTACACAGCTGTTCACTAACTGTACACCAGCTGTTCACTAACTGTTCACTAACTTTACACTAAGTGTTCACTAACTGTACACCAGCTGTTCACTAACTGTTCACCAACTGTACACCAGCTGTTCACTAACTGTTCACTAACTGTACACAGCTGTTCAATAACTGTACACCAACTGTTCACTAACTACACCAGCTGTTCACTAAATGTTCACTAACTGTACACCAGCTGTTCACTAACTACACCAGCTGTTCACTAACTGTTCACTAACTACACCAGCTGTTCACTAAATGTTCACTAACTGTACACCAGCTGTTCACTAACTACACCAGCTGTTCACTAAATGTTCACTAACTGTACACCAGCTGTTCACTAACTACACCAGCTGTTCACTAACTGTTCACTAACTGTACACCAGCTGTTCACTAACTGTTCACTAACTACACCAGCTGTTCACTAACTACACCAGCTGTTCACTAACTACACCAGCTGTTCACTAACTATTCAATAACTGTCCACCAGCTGTTCACTAACTGTTCAATAACTGTACACCAGCTGTTCACTAAATGTTCACTAACTGTACACCAGCTGTTCACTAACTGTTCACCAACTGTTCACTAACTGTTCACTAACTGTACACCAACTGTTCACTAACTGTTCACTAACTGTTCACCAACTGTTCAGTAACTGTTCACCAACTGTACACAGCTGTTCACTAACTGTACACCAGCTGTTCACTAACTGTTCACCAACTGTACACAGCTGTTCACTAACTGTACACCAGCTGTTCACTAACTGTTCACTAACTTTACACTAAGTGTTCACTAACTGTTCACTAACTGTACACCAGCTGTTCACTAACTGTACACCAACTGTTCGCCAGCTGTTCACCAACTGTTCACCAGCTGTTCACCAACTGTTCATCAGCTGTTCACCACGTTCATCAACTGTTCATCAGCTGTTCACCACATTCACCCACCATTCACCAGCTGTTCACCAACTGTTCATCAGCTGTTCACCACGTTCACCCACCATTCACCAGCTGTTCACCAACTGTTCACCAACTGTTCATCAGCTGTTCACCACGTTCTTCAACTGTTCATCAGCTGTTCACCACATTCACTAGTTGTTCACCAGCTGTTCACCATGTTCACCAGCCATTCACCAGCTGTTCACCAACTGTTCATCAGCTGTTCACCACGTTCACTAGTTGTTCACTAACTGTTCACCAACTGTTCACCAGCTGTTCACCTGGACAGGAAACACAGTTCAGAGTCAGGGACACAGAAACCATAAAGCTGATTATCATAGAATGTATTTGTGTGTGTTAGTTGTGATATGACTGATATGGATCCATCTGTTATGACTGCTCGTTTGTAGCAGGTTCATCTTTAGTTCGCTCATGTTTATTCATGTAATTGTGTTGTGTAACTTAAATTTAGCCTCATTCTTTAGACTCTGCAGTTATTGACAGTCATCCTGCTGGTGGTGTTGCTTTTGTGTCTATAACACCTGCAGTGACAGATATAAAATATAATATTTGTGTTGTAAATCATTTATTTTGGTTATTGTGATATTATGATACAACTTAAAGTTTGTATTTTTCCTGATCTTAAAGGCTGCATTACATTTTTTATTAAGATGTCAAGATGTGTAAAATATCGTTAATCTAAACCAGTGGTTCCCAACCTGAGGGTTGAGTTAGTCAAAGGGGTCGTGAGATGAAAGGAACTGATCAGATACAGAAAAAAAACACAATTTTGAAACATACATTTTTTTTCAAGCTTTCTTCTAATTTCTGTGTTATTTCTTGTGGATTTCTGTATTTTACCTCCTCAAGCCTCTAAAAGTTATTCAAATAAAATTAAATAAGTGAGTGATTGAGTCTCTCTGGAGCTGCAAGGTTAGTCGATTAATCAATTAGTCGATTGACAGAATCAGCAACTATTCTGATAACTGAATAATCATTTCAGTCATTTTTTAAGCAAAAATGTAAAAACTAATGCTTCAGCTCGTCAGATGTGATGAGATAAACTGAATATCTTTGGACTGTCAGACATCTGAAGATGAAACTTTAGACTCTCGACAACATTAACGGATATTTTTCACTATTGACATTTTCTGACATTTGTGGACAAAACGATGAATCAAGACAATAATTAAACTGTCAGACATGAAACGTGGTGAAGGGTCACTTTATTTTACAGGGTCACAGGTCAGAAAGGTTGGAAACCAGCGATCTAAACAATCTGAAAAGTCAGCAGTAATCATGTGATTCATTATCTTTCTTCATGTGGACGCAGTTTGACAGGAAACTGATTCAATATCCATCATCAGTGATTTGATCCCAGACGGTGACCATGAGACAGAGAACAGCGAGGTGCAGCGAAGAGATGCTGCTGATGTTCTGAATAAAGAGAAAAGAAACTGTTGCATCATTATTATCATTATTATTATTATTATTATTGTTATTGTTGTTGTGCTAAAACATTTGTTTTTAGAGTGTGTAGTGTGTGTGTAATGTGTGTAGATGTGTGTATTGTGTGTGTGTGTATAGTGTGTGTATAGTGTGTATTGTGTATAGTGTGTGTGTGTGTGTGTGTGTGTGTAGTGTGTGTGTGTGTAATGTGTGTAGATGTGTGTATTGTGTGTGTGTGTGTGTGTGTGTGTGTGTGTGTGTGTGTGTATAGTGTGTGTGTGTAGTGTGTATTGTGTATTGTGTGTGTGTGTGTTTCAGGACTGTTCGCGCCTCTGTCTTCTGTCCTGCTGATGCAGCTGAAATCAGACTGTGTGTTTCCATGAGAACAAAGCTTCGGTCACCGCAGCAACACAAACAGCAGATGAACAAAGGCGGCCATGTTTCCAGAAGGCCGTCCTCCCATAAATCCCGGCGGCCTGCGGCTCTGAGCGGTTTGTCACTGGGAGCCGTCATGCCTCTGCCTCGACGCCGTTCCTCCTTCCTCGGACAGTCGTCCTCCGAGCGCCCGGCCGCCGCCTCCTGCGGCAGGCTGAGCTCGACCGGCACCGCCGCTCCCCGCGGCGTCTTCGTGGGCTCCGCCCCGCCCGTGGGCGGGGTGTCCGGCCTGGGGACGCGGGTGTCCCGGCGCGCTCTGGGCATCAGCAGCGTGTTCCTGCAGGGCATGAGGAGCAGCGCGGCGCCCGTGCTGCCCCGCGGTGGGGAGCGGGCGGCGGGTCACGGCGCGGCAGCGGCCGGTCTGAACAGCTGCCTGATGGAGTACAGAGACAAGGTTCGAGCCCTGGAGACGCTCAACCAGCAGCTGGAGGAGCAGATACGACTCTGCCTGGACCGCAAGGCCTCCAGCGCCGGAGCCTGGGGGCCCCTCAGGAGGGAGTGGGAGGACGTCTACCGACAGGTTAGCTCATGGAAGGCAGAGTCACACACACACTGGGGTAGGACAGGTGGGGGCGGAGTCACACACACACACACACAGGTAGGATAGGTGGGGGCGGAGTCACACACAGGTAGGACAGGTGGGGGCGGAGTCACACACACACACACACAGGTAGGACAGGTGGGGGCGGAGTCACACACACACACACACAGGTAGGACAGGTGGGGGCGGAGTCACACACACACACACAGGTAGGACAGGTGGGGGCGGAGTCACACACACACACAGGTAGGACAGGTGGGGGCGGAGTCACACACACACACAGGTAGGACAGGTGGGGGCGGAGTCACACACACACACAGGTAGGACAGGTGGGGGCGGAGTCACACACATAGACAGGTAGGAGAGGTGGGGGCGGAGTCACACACATAGACAGGTAGGACAGGTGGGGGCGGAGTCACACACATAGACAGGTAGGAGAGGTAGGGGCGGAGTCACACACACACACAGGTAGGACAGGTCGGGGCGGAGTCACACACACACAAAGGTAGGACAGGTAGGGGCGGAGTCACACACACACACAGGTAGGACAGATAGGGGCGGAGTCACACACATAGACAGGTAGGAGAGGTGGGGGCGGAGTCACACACACAGGTAGGACAGGTGGGGGCGGAGTCACACAGACAGGTAGGATAGGTAGGGGCGGAGTCACACACATAGACAGGTAGGATAGGTAGGGGCGGAGTCACACACACACAGGTAGGAGAGGTGGGGGCGGAGTCACACAGACAGGTAGGATAGGTAGGGGCGGAGTCACACACATAGACAGGTAGGATAGGTAGGGGCGGAGTCACACACACACAGGTAGGAGAGGTGGGGGCGGAGTCACACACAGACACACACACAGGTAGGATAGGTGGGGGCGGAGTCACACACAGGTAGGATAGGTGGGGGCGGAGTCACACACAGACAGTTTCCTCATGGTGCCTGAGAACCTCCTACAGGTAGGACAGGTAAACTGAGGTCTGCGTTTCCACCGGAGGAACCAGGGTCTAAATGAGGCTCCGGGGGGAGATCCATGGGGGGCGTGGTTTGCAGGGATGACCATCGCTGATTGGTCAAACAAAACTGCTTCATTCATAAAACAAGGAAGTACTCTAGTGTTGATTTAGGACAAGGGGAGGACATTTCTCTTCATTCGATAATGATAAAAGTAAAGTCAGGCTTTGTTGTCGGCTTTTTATAAAAGATGAGCGAAAGGAGCGCGAGCAGCAGCGAGGACAAAGCTGTGAATAAGAGAAAAGGTTATTTTCTGGCTCTTTCATGTGGTTTGGTTCTAAAACAGAAATAAAAGCATCAGACAGTCAGCAGATGATTCGCTGGAGACAAACACTCGCTGCATTTCTGCTTTTCATTCATTCATCACATCCAGCTCATCAGCAGGAAACACAAAGAACAACATCTGTGTTGTGTGAACGCTGCGTTTCAGTTTGTAGTTCCTCATGAGTCTGGAAATGCAAACAGGATGCACAACAGAGACATTTAGTTCCTGATTAGATCCTCTGGGTCCAAATGATCTGAACCATCAGCTGATGAAGGTCATGTGATACGACTGAAAGCTGCTTTTTATGGTTTATTTCTCTAAAACGTTAAATATTCATGACTCTAAGTTAAGATCTTTTCATGATCTCAGTCTTGGTTGCTTTGTTGACACGTGTGGTTACCTTGGTAACAGCAGGTGTGGTTTAACACCACAACAAATATTGATCGTTAAACATCAACTGAATGACTGTTGGTCATGACTCCACCACCAACACCCACCAACAATCAGTAATAATGTTCATAATCATTGATAAACACTTTAACAAACACTCAGTTGATCAGTTTTATCAGGACTCTGTGCTTTGATTGACAGCAGCGTCTCCACAGCAACAACAGTGTGTGTGTGTGTGTGTGTGTGTGTGTGTGTGTGTGTGTGTATGCTGCCCCCTGCTGGCTGCAGGCAGCAGCTCTCAGTACTCTGTTTTCCTTCATTTCTGCAGGTCAGTGAAGCCATCCTGGATAACGCTCGGCTGATGCTGCAGACAGAGAACGTTCAGGCCAACGCTGAGGACTTTAAGGACAGGTCAGAGGTCACACACACTTCATTACACATGTTTCTAAAGGTGCTGACGTCAGCTGACCTTTAACACTAAAAGCACAGAAACTCTGGAAGATCTGCGCTGCATTTGACTGCTGAAGCTCATATTTGATTATATTCTATATATTTAAACTCTCAGACAGAATAAAGATGATCTCATCATGGTCAGCATGAACAGGAGGGATGAAAACCTGTTTCAGTGGTCGTATGAACACATGATTGTGAACGTATGTGAGGAAGAGGAGTAAGAGTCAGGTGTGTGGTCCTGCAGGTATGAGAACGAGCAGCCGTTCAGGAAGGCGGTGGAGGAGGAGATCAACTCCCTGTACAAAGTCATCGACGACGCCAACCTGACCAAGGCAGAGCTGGAGGAGCAGATGGAGAACATGAGAGCAGAGCTGCGTAACCTGGAGCACAACCACGAGCAGGTTACTTCAATCACATGACAGATCCTCTGAGCGGGAAAACATCAACACCTCAGTGTTTCACTAAAGAGAGAAATAGTTATTTTTCATTTCGGCATCATCAGATACAGACGAGCTGCTTTAAAATGACACACAGACCTGAGAATATGTACAGACTGTACAGTGTTCAACTATCACTAATCGATCAATAAGAAAATATATCTTGAATAAGTCAGATTTGCACCAAAATGATGAATTTAAAAGCAATTATCGTAGTCTTTAAATGATAATTGAATGAAATGAAAATGAGAAATGCTTGTTATTAAGGCTTTAAACTTTATAAAAGAAATGAAAAGAGATCATGAAAAGGTCATTACATTCATTCATATTTGTATGTTAGGTTTTTAAATCTAACTTTATAACAAAAATTCATTGAAAAACCTTATTTGAAGACAGAATAATGAATTATTTCACTTTGAGTTTTATGAAATATAATGTAAATGCATTGTTATTGATCAGTTCATTGATTGATTACCTTCTAACTGACCCCGTGTGCTTGCAGGACGTGCGGCTCCTCTACAGTCAGATGTCGGGACGTGAGGTGGACCAACCCGACGCTCCCATAGAGACCAGTCTGGACCAGATCCTGGCTTACATCAGGAACCACTGGGAGAAGGTCACAGAGAGGAACCGAGCCGACACCGACAGCTACCTGGAGTGTAAGGTGAGGTCATCTCACCTGGACAGGTGTCCTCACAGGTCGGGCTGCTGCTCTCAGATGTGATGCTGATGTGTGTGTGTTGGTGTGTGTGCTGCAGGAGGCGCAGTGTGTCAGCAGGCTGAGTCCGGAGGAGAAGCAGGTGGAGGCGCTGAAGGCCGAGTGCAGCGACGCTGGCTGCAAGATCCAGAGTCTGCAGGCCGAGACTGAGTCCATCAGAGCACTGGTGAGACACGATCAATACACCAATCAATACTAATACATGATCAATACATGGTCAGTACACCGTTCAATATATGATCAATACACTGAGTGATACACGAGCAATACCATGTCAATACACGATCAATACATGATCAATACACAATCAATACACCAATAAATCAAACAAACAATACCAATTCATGATCAATACTAATACACGATCAATACATGATCAATACACAATCAATACACTGATCAGTGTACCAATCAGTACTAATAGATAGATCAATACACGATACACAAAGATAACAAAATACTGTCAAGATTATAATATACTAAATCAGGATGAGATATTACGTTAAGATTACAAGAAATTACGTTAAGATTACAAGATATTACGTTAAGATTACAAGATATTACGTTAAGATTACAAGGTATTACATTAAGATTACAAGATATTATGTCAAGATTACAAGAAATTACGTTAAGATTACAAGATATTACGTTAAGATTACAAGATATTATGTCAAGATTACAAGAAATTACGTTAAGATTACAAGATATTACGTTAAGATTACAAGATATTACGTTAAGATTACAAGATATTATGTCAAGATTACAAGAAATTACGTTAAAATTACAAGATATTACGTTAAGATTACAAGGTATTACATTAAGATTACAAGATATTATGTCAAGATTACAAGAAATTACGTTAAGATTACAAGATATTACGTTAAGATTACAAGGTATTACATTAAGATTACAAGATATTATGTCAAGATTACAAGAAATTACGTTAAGATTACAAGATATTACGTTAAGATTACAAGGTATTACATTAAGATTACAAGATATTATGTCAAGATTACAAGAAATTACGTTAAGATTACAAGATATTACGTTAAGATTACAAGATATTATGTCAAGATTACAAGAAATTACGTTAAAATTACAAGATATTACGTTAAGATTACAAGATATTACGTTAAGATTACAAGGTATTACGTTAAGATTACAAGATATTACGTTAAGATTACAAGGTATTACATTAAGATTACAAGATATTACGTTAAGATTACAAGATAATTATGTCAAGATTACAAGAAATTACGTTAAGATTACAAGGTATTACGTTAAGATTACAAGATATTACGTTAAGATTACAAGGTATTACGTTAAGATTACAAGATATTACGTTAAGATTACAAGATATTACGTTAAGATTACAAGGTATTACGTTAAGATTACAAGATATTATGTCAAGATTACAAGAAATTACGTTAAAATTACAAGATATTACGTTAAGATTACAAGATATTACGTTAAGATTACAAGATATGTCAAGATTACAAGATATTATGTCAAGATTACAAGAAATTACGTTAAGATTACAAGATATTACGTTAAGATTACAAGATATTATGTCAAGATTACAAGAAATTACGTTAAGATTACAAGATATTACGTTAAGATTACAAGATATTACGTTAAGATTACAAGATATTATGTCAAGATTACAAGAAATTACGTTAAAATTACAAGATATTACGTTAAGATTACAAGATATTACGTTAAGATTACAAGATATTACGTTAAGATTACAAGGTATTACGTTAAGATTACAAGATATTACGTTAAGATTACAAGGTATTACGTTAAGATTACAAGGTATTACGTTAAGATTACAAGATATTACATTAAGATTACAAGGTATTACGTTAAGATTACAAGAAATTACGTTAAGATTACAAGGTATTACGTTAAGATTACAAGATATTACGTTAAGATTACAAGATAATTATGTCAAGATTACAAGAAATTACGTTAAGATTACAAGGTATTACGTTAAGATTACAAGATATTACGTTAAGATTACAAGATATTACGTTAAGATTACAAGATAATTATGTCAAGATTACAAGAAATTATGTTAAGATTACAAGAAATTATGTTAAGATTACAAGATATTACGTTAAGATTACAAGAAATTACGTTAAGATTACAAGATAATTATGTCAAGATTACAAGAAATTATGTCAAGTTTATGAGATATTATGTTAAGAATACAAGATATTACGTTAAGATAACAAGATAATTATGTCAAGATTACAAGAAATTATGTCAAGTTTATGAGATATTATGTTAAGAATACAAGATATTTCGTTAAGATTACAAGATATTACGTTAAGATTACAAGATATTACGTCAAGATTACAAGATATGTCAAGATCAGGAGTTATTATGTCAAGATTACAAGATATTATGTCAAGATTACAAGATATGTCAAATTTAGGAGATATGTTAAGCTGAGGAGATATTATGTCAAGTTTACGAGATATTATGTCAAGATTGGGAGATATTATGTCACCATTATAAATCCTGTGTGCAGAAGCGTGGTTTGGAGAACTCTCTGGGTGATGCACGGCACTGGCACGACGTGGAGCTGCAGAATCTGGGCTCAGTGGTGGCGAAGCTGGAGGCGGAGCTGGCCGATGTGCGCGGAGAGATTGACCAGCAGCGCCGCGACTATGACACGCTGCTGAGCAACAAGCAGCGACTGGAGCAGGAGATCAGCATGTACCACGGCATCCTGGACGGAGAGGAGAGCCGCTTCCAGCCCACCGACCTGATGTGAGTCACCGTAACACTGGGTCATGTGACCAAACACTGTCAGGTCGTGTCACAGAATTACACACTGTCCACCAGGAGATGCTTTATTAAGATTACAAAATACTATTTAAAGATGACAAAATACATCAAGATGACAAAACATATGTCAAAATTACAAAATACTACATAAAGATTACAAGATACTATGTCAAGGTTATGAAATACTACATAAATATTACAAGATACTATATCAAGATTATGAAATACTATATAAATATTACAAGATACTATATCAAGATTATGAAATACTATATAAATATTACAAGATACTATGTCAAGATTATGAAATACTATGTAAATATTACAAGATACTATGTCAAGATTATGAAATACTATGTAAATATTACAAGATACTATGTCAAGATTATGAAATACTATGTAAATATTACAAGATACTATGTCAAGATTATGAAATACTATATAAATATTACAAGATACTATGTCAAGATTATGAAATACTATATAAATATTACAAGATACTATATCAAGATTATGAAATACTATATAAATATTACAAGATACTATGTCAAGATTATGAAATACTATATAAATATTACAAGATACTATATCAAGATTATGAAATACTATATAAATATTACAAGATACTATATCAAGATTATGAAATACTATATAAATATTACAAGATACTACATCAAGATTATGAAATACTATATAAATATTACAAGATACTACGTCAAGATTATGAAATACTATGTAAATATTACAAGATACTATGTCAAGATTATGAAATACTATATAAATATTACAAGATACTATATCAAGATTATGAAATACTATATAAATATTACAAGATACTATATCAAGATTATGAAATACTATATAAATATTACAAGATACTATATCAAGATTATGAAATACTATATAAATATTACAAGATACTATGTCAAGATTATGAAATACTATGTAAATATTACAAGATACTATATCAAGATTATGAAATACTATATAAATATTACAAGATACTATATCAAGATTATGAAATACTATATAAATATTACAAGATACTATATCAAGATTATGAAATACTATATAAATATTACAAGATACTATGTCAAGATTATGAAATACTATATAAATATTACAAGATACTATATCAAGATTATGAAATACTATATAAATATTACAAGATACTATGTCAAGATTATGCAATACTATATAAATATTACAAGATACTATGTCAAGATAATGAAATACTATATAAATATTACAAGATACTATCTCAAGATTATGCAATACTATATAAATATTACAAGATACTATGTCAAGATTATGAAATACTATATAAATATTACAAGATACTATGTCAAGATTATGCAATACTATGTAAATATTACAAGATACTATATCAAGATTATGCAATACTATATAAATATTACAAGATACTATGTCAAGATAATTAAATACTATATAAATATTACAAGATACTATATCAAGATTATGAAATACTATATAAATATTACAAGATACTATGTCAAGATTATGCAATACTATGTAAATATTACAAGATACTATGTCAAGATTATGAAATACTATATAAATATTACAAGATACTATGTCAAGATAATGAAATACTATATAAATATTACAAGATACTATATCAAGATTATGAAATACTATGTAAATATTACAAGATACTATGTCAAGATTATGAAATACTATATAAATATTACAAGATACTATGTCAAGATAATGAAATACTATATAAATATTACAAGATACTATATCAAGATTATGAAATACTATGTAAATATTACAAGATACTATGTCAAGGTATTGAGATATTATGTGAAAATTACAAAATATTATGTCAAGATAGGAGATAATATGGTGGGATTACAAAATACCATCTGAGGGTGATGAAATACTATGTCAAGATTACAAAATGCTACGTCAAGATTACGAGACATTATGTCAAGATTATGAAACACTAAAGATGAAAAGATACAATCTTACAGTCTTAAAAATTTCATTTAGCAGACAGTTTTACCCAAAGCGACGTACATCTGAGAGCTGATACAACACAAGCAGGGATCTAGTCAGGAAACAACAATGTGAGTAAGAGCTATAAAGCTGAGTTTGAGTCTGATGGGACATAGATGTCGACAGGAGATGAACAGAGGTGACGCATAGAGAGCATAGAAGCACATTTGTTTTGTTTTTTTGTTTTGTTTTCTCTCCTCCTTCAGTCCATCAGGTGCAGAGAAGAACTTGGTCTTTAGTCTTTTCTTGAAGATTGAGAGGGACTCTGCAGATTGAACAGAGTTTGGTAACTCGTTCCACCACCGGGGAACTACAGAGGAGAAGAGTCTAGCTAGTGACTCAGGGTCCTATTGTGGTCAAACGCACCCTGAACTGATCAATAATATCATGCTATGAAATATTTTCAAACCTGTTCTGCTGAAATATTACCTCGACATTCAGATATGTGAAAATGCAGAATGTCACGATAATGAAATATGTCAAGTTACAAGATACTGCTGTACATAATATCAAGATTATGATACACTATGGTAGGTTAGAATTATGATATACTAAATTGTGATTATGAGAAACAAATTCAAGATTATAAAATACTACATCAAGATTACAAGATACTACAGAGATTATAAAATATTTTGTCAGATCTGTTCAGGCTGATCAGCTGATCAACTAATCAATAATACTGTAACCGGTTTCTTCAGTCGCTGTGGATTGTGGGTAATAAACAGCACAGAAATCACTATCAGCATGTTACACTGTTACCGTTAAACAAATATGTCCCCCGTAAACAACGGCAGGTAGGAACTGAAATTACATTGTATTTAAGCAAGGAGACATAAATAAATAACTTAAATGTTTCACATATAAACATATGAATAATGACGATGAAACAATCATAAAATAATTAACTTCATTCTTCCAAAGTACAAAATAATATTGTGGAATTATTCCTATTCCTAAATATGTGACTTACCCAATACTGTAAAGCTTAATGCAACATAAATTAGTTTGCTAAACTTTTCAACTGAAATAACCCAAAAATGTAAAGCATACAGTTATAAAGGTTAAAATATCATGATATGAAATATTTTAAAACCTGTCCTGAAGCTGTAAATATCACTTTATGTATATCAGACTTTTAATGACTGTGAGAGTTGATGATTAAAACTTCCTGTCCAGGTGTTCAGGTCTGCACTCCGACCCTGAGGGAGCTGCTCCAGACTCCAGGACCGATGCTCCAGGACCTCCAGGACAGTGATGGTCTGACCTCCCTGTGGAGGATCTGAGGAGCAGACTGAAGTCCAGCAGAGACTTTGTAGATGTTTGTGTTTTTTCAGACAGACGTAGACTCTGCTGGAGGGTTTCCTACCAGGTGAGGTGTGCAGGTGTGAATGATCAGTCCCTCCAGGAAATAACGATTTTGCGATCGCAATAATTCATGCAAAGAAGAAATCTCTGCAATATTTGTGAGAGCTGCAGTTTAGTTAAATTACAGCAACTTTCCTGCATGAAACCAAGCAGTCCAAACCAGCAGCTGCTTGTGGTTTGGACCAATTGTGGCGTTTGGTGTGGTGGTAACTGACGTCATTCAGGTGGAAGATGGACAAATCTCACCTGCCAACAAACATGATGCCATAGACGAGCAAAACAATTCCCAAATGTTCCCAAACGTTCCCAGATGACAGTGGAGGGAAACTGTTTTGTAATCCTTGTAACATTGTGGTCGACTACAAGCAGAAATCTTCACCAGTCAGTCAGCGATGAATAAACAACACTGCAATCACTGTGACCGAAGCAGCTGACTATATTTTTATGTTGATGGATTTATTTCAATGGCATTATTGATGATTTTATTTGCTGCTAATGTTGAGCTGAAAGTTTATTTAATAAAGGTTATAAATGGAACTCAAGTGCAGTATTTTCTTTTTTATAGAACTTTGAGTCCTCATGGTTCTCATGTTCAGCTGAAATATAGTTGTTTCTGTGATCTGCAGGAAGTCGTTACTCTTCACTGGTAGATGAAGAGTCATTCACAATTGATATATCATAAAGTCCAGAGTATGAATCCAGGTCCTCAGGTAAACCTGTTCCCAGAACACCTGAGGACCCGACCTGAGCTGGTGTGTTCAGGTGCTCCTCACAAACCATAGTCAGATGTATTCCTGGGGCCAGAGCGGGAGACATAGAATCAAATTTAAAACTGCTGGCAAGGATAAACGCAAATATGGGACGATTGTTATTCACGTTGGCGGGAACGACTCCCGATTACGCCAATTTGAGGTCACTAAAATGAATGTCGAGTTGTGTGAACATATGCGAAGACAATGTGGGACTCCGTAGTTTTCTCTGGGTCCTGCCTGATCTGACCAGTGATGTCATGTATATGTGGGCTTCTATTAATATTATCGTTGTTATTATTGTTGTTGTTGTGCTTCTCTGTGTCTCCCTCTTTCTTTCTGTCTCAACCCAGCCGGTGGAGGCAGATGGAACCACCTAGAGTCCGGTTCTGCTGGAGGTTTCTTCCTGTTAAAGGGGAGTTTTTCCTGCTGCTCATGGAGGAATGTTGGGTCTCTGTAGATTAAAGAGTTCGGTCTAGACCTGGGGCCTGTTTCAGAAAGCAGGTTCAGCAAACTCTGAGTCAAACCCTGAACTCTGAGTTGATGAACCTCAAGATGGGAAACTCAGAGTTTTTGTTTTCAGAACAGCTGATCAGAGTCGGTTCAATCAACTCCGAGTTAACGCGTGATGAATAAAAAATGCCGTCATCAACGGAGCCCTGATACTACAGTACAGTACTACATACTATATTTGTTCAGATTTAATCTGACGGACAAAACACAGGAAGCAGCGACTGAAGATGAAAAATACAGTTAAAGATTTAAAACATAAATAGATCAAAGACACAGAGACGTGACTGTAGCTCACAGTCTGATCAGTAATAATGAGTTTGGTGATTTGTACTTGAAAAGGCGTCGATGTTGAAATACAGAGTATTTTATATTTTTAGACATCTGTTTGTATCTCAGCTCAACAACATTCAGTGACTTTATTTCAGCTGCTTCAACAAATGTAGTAAATTTAAATATTGTCACTGAAATGCTGTTAAAACACGTTCAGATTAAGCTCCCTATTTAAAAATCTCACTCAGCATATTAACATATAATCTCTAATATTATAGGAACAATGTTCCATCAGTGGACCAATCACATCATGACTGATAGAGATCATTATTGATTGATCCCATGTGTCTAAAGCTTCTTACCGATTGTTTACATTAAAACTGAGATTAAACATTATGTGCAGTAAAGATTAGAGGTCAGCAGCTGCTCTAACAAACTGAGTGTCAGAGTTATAACAGAAGGACATGAAGAGGTTTGATTCTGAGCTGAAGATCAATTCACACTGTGGAATATCTGAATGTCAGAGAAAAAACCGCTGTCCAAGGAAATGACTGATACACATAAAAGCAGTAACTTTAGAAAGTCCTGAGTAACAAACTAACATCCAACCAGGATTTAGATTCTGACAGTAAAGCTCCACAAACGAACGAGGAAATGAACCAGCGTGTCTGAGTCTGTAAGAGGAGACAGAGAGAAACAGAGAGAAAAGAAAGGTTTGTTGTAGAAAACCTGCCAGCGGGTTAGCGTCACAGAGTCGGTTACCACGGTAACTGACCCAGAGTTTAAGTTAATTCTCTTCCTGAAACTGAAAACCCAGAGTTTCCCTCATCTCAAGGTCTCTGAAACAGGCCCCTGCTCTATGAAGACATATAAATAAAACTGAATTAAATGAACTGAAACCTGCAGCAGGTCTCGTCTTAAACTGGGACGTTTCATGAATTCTGATTCCAACTCCAGTCTGTCTCGTTAGCTACCACCGCTAACAGGAAGCTAACTGTTTACAGCGTTTACTGCAGTACTTCATACTGTTCTAATACACATTTTTAATGATATTAATAATAAACTGTATTTTTTTAAGGAGCAATTTTCATAAACAAACACACCGTGTTTGTTGTGACCCACTGAAAGTAGAAAATTAAACAGTTAAAATATTAAAATACACAAAATAATAATACTACATCAGTACTACAAAATACTACATCAGTACTGTAAAATACTAAATCAATACTACAAATACTAAATCAATACTACAGTAAAACTGAGCGTCTGGGTGTTTTTATAATTATTGATCGTTTCTCAGTTGTAGTTTCATTGATTCAGTCCTCTGATAGATCAATATGATTATTAATCATTAATTACTACAGATCAGACAGGAAACAGAAATTGATTTCATCTCTTTAATGATCCACAAACAGAAATCTAATCAATCATAAACTCAGTGATGATTGGATCATCATTATTGATCATTTCATCTGGTTTATTCTCTAAATTGAAATTCATCAGGGTCCATTTACCGGAGCTTTCAGCTGCGTCCTGTGGCCTTCATATTTAAAAATTAGGCCACATGATCACAACTGAACTGTCTCCATGACAACTGAGCGCCTCCATCCGCTGATGAAGGCCAGGAGATGTAGCTGAAAGCTCCAGCTCAAAGGTCTACAACAACACATCGTATGAAGCACGAGCTCAGTTTCTGGGCTCTTACTGATGAAACTAAACTGTTCTTCTTCAGATGTTTCTGTCCGTGGGAACAGCTTCAGGTGTGTCTGCGCCTCCCAGCGGACGCCAGGAACAAACAGACAGACGATCAGCTGATCAGATCATTTTATAATCAACTGAGAGAGAGTTCATGACAGCAGCTGCGATCGACTGCATCGATCATTTATCAATCACTGATCACAGAGAATCTGACATCATCTTTTAGTAAAAGCTCGTTCACACTGAAAGTTTAAGATTTATTGACTGTGGAGAAACGTTTAAAAACATTAAAAAATGTTTCAGAAACGTTCAAATTATTTCAGAAATGTCTTGGAAACATTCAGAAACGTTTAAGAAACTTTAAGAAAAGTTCAGCAATTTTCAAAGACATTTCAGAAACGTTGGAGAAACATTTTTAAATCGTGCAGAAACGTCTCTGAAACATTTGAGTCTGAGCGTCTCCGATGATGTAACTCGTGTGGTTCGACCTGTTCAGAGTTCAGGTTGTTTTCATGTCACAGCGCCTCCTCAGCTCTGTTACAGAAACACGCAGGGATGCGACACCAGGAGGTCTGACCTCTGACCTCAGCCTGATGATGAAGATGTGATGGCGTCTGCAGCCTGCAGGCGGCGCTGATAGCTCAGATGTCTCACTCAGTCTCTTTCTCGTCTCCCTGATCATTCAACAGTTCACAGAAAACACATCAGAGCATTCATCCTGTTTAAATTCAGCAGCTTTGTTGTTTTAAATCAAATCAATAACATTGATCAGCACACGCTCGCTAATAGCACAATGCTAGCAGTTAGCCTGCGTGAGCTAACTCTACAGTCTTTACCCAGAATCCCTCAGGCGTGGCGTGTGTGCAGGTGAGCGTTCAGCCCGGCATTGTATGGCCACAGGAGGGCGTGGCCTCCTCAGAAACACGGCTCCTTCAGCTCCGATTGGCGGGTTTAAGCAGGCTGCAGGGGAATGCAACCGACGCCTACCCCACCCTCGTGACACGCCATGGGCGCCATGAACGTCCAGCGGCCGGAGTCGGGGTTGTACATCTCTACAGAGCAGAGGTTGGACTGTCCGTCATACCCGCCCACGGCGTACAACCTACCCGACGTAGCAACCAGTGACACTCTGCTCCGACGCGTGTTCATGGCCACCAGGTGGCTCCACTGTCCCGCCGCCGAGCTGAACACCTCGGCGCCGCTCAGGAAGCCTGAGCCGTCGTACCCGCCCACCACGTACATGTGACTGCCGAGAGCCGCCGCACCGTGACGGCAACGCTTGTTCATCATTGCCGCCGCGGCGTGCCAGCGGTTAGTGTGGTGGTTATAATACTCCACCTGCAACACACACACACACACACACTGCAGTTTAATGTAATGTGTGACATCACACAGGTGTGCTGAATATTAGATAAATAAATATAGAAATAAACGGCTGATATCTGAATGATTAATGATTATTCTGATCAATATATATTAATATAAATCATCTTATAATCATTAATTATCAGTTTTCCAACAATTTACTTCTAATCAGAAAAAAGTCTGAAATAATGAGTCTTAATACTACTACTAATAATAATGTGTTCTCTAGATCTGTATTGATCAGTTTACTGACCGTGTTGAAGATCTGTAAACCGTCATGGCCGCCAGAGACAAAGATGCGTCCGTCAAACACCGTCACACCAGCAGCGCTGCGACTCGCACTCATCTCCGTCACCACCGTCCATCTGCAGCACCGCACAGCATCAATCATACTGATCAGACTTATTAACAACATTCAGCCTGAAATGATCACCATAAAGTCCCTTTAATTAACCCTTAACTGACCTGTAAGTAGAGTAACAGCAGCTGTTACCCTACAGACCCTGCAGTTTAACAGCAGCTGTTACCCTACGGACCCTGCAGTTTAACAGCAGCTGTTACCCTACGGACCCTGCAGTTTAACAGCAGCTGTTACCCTACGGACCCTGCAGTTTAACAGCAGCTGTTACCCTACGGACCCTGCAGTTTAACAGCAGCTGTTACCCTACAGACCCTGCAGTTTAACAGCAGCTGTTACCCTACGGACCCTGCAGTTTAACAGCTGTTACCCTACGGACCCTGCAGTTTAACAGCAGCTGTTACCCTACGGACCCTGCAGTTTAACAGCAGCTGTTACCCTACGGACCCTGCAGTTTAACAGCAGCTGTTACCCTACGGACCCTGCAGTTTAACAGCTGTTACCCTACAGACCCTGCAGTTTAACAGCTGTTACCCTACAGACCCTGCAGTTTAACAGCAGCTGTTACCCTACAGACCCTGCAGTTTAACAGCAGCTGTTACCCTACGGACCCTGCAGTTTAACAGCAGCTGTTACCCTACAGACCCTGCAGTTTAACAGCAGCTGTTACCCTACGGACCCTGCAGTTTAACAGCTGTTACCCTACAGACCCTGCAGTTTAACAGCAGCTGTTACCCTACAGACCCTGCAGTTTAACAGCTGTTACCCTACAGACCCTGCAGTTTAACAGCAGCTGTTACCCTACAGACCCTGCAGTTTAACAGCAGCTGTTACCCTACAGACCCTGCAGTTTAACAGCTGTTACCCTACAGACCCTGCAGTTTAACAGCTGTTACCCTACAGACCCTGCAGTTTAACAGCAGCTGTTACCCTACGGACCCTGCAGTTTAACAGCAGCTGTTACCCTACAGACCCTGCAGTTTAACAGCAGCTGTTACCCTACAGACCCTGCAGTTTAACAGCAGCTGTTACCCTACGGACCCTGCAGTTTAACAACAGCTGTTACCCTACGGACCCTGCAGTTTAACAGCAGCTGTTACCCTACAGACCCTGCAGTTTAACAACAGCTGTTACCCTACGGACCCTGCAGTTTAACAGCAGCTGTTACCCTACAGACCCTGCAGTTTAACAGCAGCTGTTACCCTACGGACCCTGCAGTTTAACAACAGCTGTTACCCTACAGACCCTGCAGTTTAACAGCAGCTGTTACCCTACGGACCCTGCAGTTTAACAGCAGCTGTTACCCTACAGACCCTGCAGTTTAACAGCTGTTACCCTACAGACCCTGCAGTTTAACAGCAGCTGTTACCCTACGGACCCTGCAGTTTAACAGCAGCTGTTACCCTACGGACCCTGCAGTTTAACAGCAGCTGTTACCCTACGGACCCTGCAGTTTAACAGCTGTTACCCTACAGACCCTGCAGTTTAACAGCAGCTGTTACCCTACAGACCCTGCAGTTTAACAGCAGCTGTTACCCTACGGACCCTGCAGTTTAACAGCAGCTGTTACCCTACGGACCCTGCAGTTTAACAGCAGCTGTTACCCTACAGACCCTGCAGTTTAACAGCAGCTGTTACCCTACAGACCCTGCAGTTTAACAGCAGCTGTTACCCTACAGACCCTGCAGTTTAACAGCAGCTGTTACCCTACGGACCCTGCAGTTTAACAACAGCTGTTACCCTACAGACCCTGCAGTTTAACAGCAGCTGTTACCCTACGGACCCTGCAGTTTAACAACAGCTGTTACCCTACAGACCCTGCAGTTTAACAGCAGCTGTTACCCTACGGACCCTGCAGTTTAACAGCAGCTGTTACCCTACAGACCCTGCAGTTTAACAGCTGTTACCCTACAGACCCTGCAGTTTAACAGCAGCTGTTACCCTACAGACCCTGCAGTTTAACAGCTGTTACCCTACAGACCCTGCAGTTTAACAGCAGCTGTTACCCTACAGACCCTGCAGTTTAACAGCTGTTACCCTACGGACCCTGCAGGTAACAGCAGCTGTTACCCTACGGACCCTGCAGTTTAACAGCAGCTGTTACCCTACAGACCCTGCAGGTAACAGCAGCTGTTACCCTACGGACCCTGCAGTTTAACAGCAGCTGTTACCCTACGGACCCTGCAGGTAACAGCAGCTGTTACCCTACAGACCCTGCAGTTTAACAGCAGCTGTTACCCTACGGACCCTGCAGGTAACAGCAGCTGTTACCCTACGGACCCTGCAGTTTAACAACAGCTGTTACCCTACGGACCCTGCAGTTTAACAGCTGTTACCCCACAGACCCTGCAGTTTAACAGCAGCTGTTACCCTACGGACCCTGCAGTTTAACAGCAGCTGTTACCCTACGGACCCTGCAGTTTAACAACAGCTGTTACCCTACAGACCCTGCAGTTTAACAGCAGCTGTTACCCTACGGACCCTGCAGTTTAACAGCAGCTGTTACCCTACGGACCCTGCAGGTAACAGCAGCTGTTACCCTACGGACCCTGCAGTTTAACAGCAGCTGTTACCCTACGGACCCTGCAGTTTAACAGCAGCTGTTACCCTACGGACCCCGCAGTTTAACAACAGCTGTTACCCTACGGACCCCGCAGGTAACAGCAGCTGTTACCCTACGGACCCTGCAGTTTAACAGCAGCTGTTACCCTACGGACCCTGCAGTTTAACAACAGCTGTTACCCTACGGACCCTGCAGTTTAACAGCAGCTGTTACCCTACAGACCCTGCAGTTTAACAGCAGCTGTTACCCTACAGACCCTGCAGTTTAACAGCTGTTACCCTACAGACCCTGCAGTTTAACAGCAGCTGTTACCCTACAGACCCTGCAGTTTAACAGCTGTTACCCTACAGACCCTGCAGTTTAACAGCAGCTGTTACCCTACGGACCCTGCAGGTAACAGCAGCTGTTACCCTACAGACCCTGCAGGTAACAGCAGCTGTTACCCTACGGACCCTGCAGTTTAACAGCAGCTGTTACCCTACAGACCCTGCAGTTTAACAGCAGCTGTTACCCTACGGACCCTGCAGGTAACAGCAGCTGTTACCCTACAGACCCTGCAGGTAACAGCAGCTGTTACCCTACGGACCCTGCAGTTTAACAACAGCTGTTACCCTACAGACCCTGCAGTTTAACAGCAGCTGTTACCCTACGGACCCTGCAGTTTAACAGCAGCTGTTACCCTACGGACCCTGCAGGTAACAGCAGCTGTTACCCTACGGACCCTGCAGTTTAACAGCAGCTGTTACCCTACGGACCCCGCAGTTTAACAGCAGCTGTTACCCTACGGACCCCGCAGTTTAACAACAGCTGTTACCCTACGGACCCTGCAGTTTAACAGCAGCTGTTACCCTACGGACCCTGCAGGTAACAGCAGCTGTTACCCTACGGACCCTGCAGTTTAACAGCAGCTGTTACCCTACGGACCCTGCAGTTTAACAGCAGCTGTTACCCTACGGACCCCGCAGTTTAACAGCAGCTGTTACCCTACGGACCCCGCAGTTTAACAGCAGCTGTTACCCTACGGACCCTGCAGGTAACAGCAGCTGTTACCCTACGGACCCTGCAGTTTAACAGCAGCTGTTACCCTACGGACCCCGCAGTTTAACAGCAGCTGTTACCCTACGGACCCTGCAGTTTAACAACAGCTGTTACCCTAAGGACCCTGCAGTTTAACAGCAGCTGTTACCCTACACACTCAAGTCAATATTTAACCAACACTGTGACGAAGACTTTCAACTGTTTGTAAATTTATGTCAGCAGCTGATAATTTATGAGATTTTAAGGGATTTTATTCAGATATTCAACATGTTTACTCAAATTTGAGACAAATTAATGGAATCATGGACTGAATATATTGAGGGATTTTAAGGGAATTTCTGCATGAATTAAGCGTTTAGAAAATCTTGAAAAGCTTTTTCAATTATATATATTAAGGGTTTTTAATGGATGGCACCTACAGTTTAAGAGGTTTTTAAAGGGCAAAACCTTTAAACTGATAAAATTAATAATGATGTCACCAAGGTATTTTAATTCAAGATTCATTCAACACAAGATTGTACAACAAATGCCAGATGTAGTTTGTAGTCCCTTAATGCTACTCACAAAACAGAAATTACATAAATGGATTAATAAATAATAAGTCATCAAAATAAAACTATTTTTATGTTGTAGTGCAGAGGCTAAATTGAAGAGGAAAGAAGCTGCTCCGTAGTCTGGTGGTAAGACAGCAGATATTTCTGTATCTCTTGCCAAACAGCAGCCGGGTGAGCAGGCTGTGGTTGGGTGGGTTTTATCTTTTAGGATCTCTGTGCAGGCTGCTCACCTCACTGATATCACTGATGCTCGGTAGATGGGTACCAATAATGTTCTGGGCGGTTTTAATCACCCGCTGCAGAGGCTTCCTGTCTTGGGCCGTGCTTTGGGATGCTTTCTATAGCTACTCTGGGTTTTAAATTGATAATTGATGGATTGGAAAATATTTTAGTAGAATATCTGCACAGTTTAAGAGCTTTTCGTTCCTCCATCATCCCTTCAATGATACCTTAAATAATTATTTGTTTCTCAATTCACTGTGTTTGGCAGATTTAAGCATTTTTTACCTCCACAGGTAGGAAAAGATCCTTAAATTACTATAGTATATTAATTTATCCATTAACAGATCATTTAAAAAACAAGGCTGTGTGAAGTTTTCTTGTAACTTTTAAGGGGTTTTTACTTGTGGATTACATTCATGGTTTAAGGGCTTTTTAAAGCGTAAAAAGACCTTTAAGTTAACAGCCTGAAAGCTCTTTAAGCCACCTGTCATTTAACGAAGTATATTAATGTAATATAATAATAATAATAATAATAATAATAATTTGTTAGAATAAATGAATGAGTCCATGAATCTTCACCTGTCCGTCTCCGGAGAATAACACTCCACCGAGTTCAGAGAAGATTTCCCATCGTAGCCGCCGCAGACGTAGATGTGTCCATCAATCACAACCGTTCCCATGGCGCTGAGGACGACACGATTATGACATCATATCACTGTATTGATCGTATATTGATCAGTGTATTGATCAATGTATTGATCAGTGTATCGATCGTGTATTGATCAGTGTATTGATCGTGTATTGACCTGCGCTGGCTGTTCATGCTCGACACTCGCGTCCAGCTGTCTGTCTCTGGATTGTAAACCTCCACAGTGCTGAGCCGCGATTGGCCGTCATATCCTCCAATGGCGTACAGCAGCCCATTAACAACGGCCACGCCCACTCTGCTGCGAGCTGTCCTCATTGGCTGACAGCGCTCCCAGAAGTTCCCAATTGGATCAAACACTTCAACCACGTTTAAGGAATCACCTGGAGGAGAAAAAAACTGACATCAGCTGAGGACCAATCACACTGCATCATGTTGTAGCCCCACCTCTGCTCAGGCAGGTGTTGTGCAGGTGTCGTACAGGTACCTGAGCTGTTGAGTCCTCCCACAGCGTAGATGAGTCCTGTGATGGACGTGCAGCACCTCTGTCGGGTCTTGAAGGTCGGCAGATGAGGACGACGCTCTGGCATCAGGTGGAAATCTTTGGCTTCATCCACCAGATCTCTGACAGCAAAGTCATTCAGAGAAACAATCATTACACGTCCACATGGTGTCACCTGATGCAACATCTACCTGCTGTTTGCACCTGTCTCACCTGCATTTATGGCAGCAGCGGACGAGTTCGTCCTGCTGGACTCGGTCTGACAGGTACTGAGGTCGACACAGCGGCAGTCTGATTTTAGAGAGCAACTCTGGCAGCAGAGACTCCCGCCTGTCCCGGTCATGATGAACCCAGGCCAGCACTGCCTCAAACACCTGCACAAGAAGCAAATAACACGCCTCAAACACCTGCACAAGTAGCAAATAACATGCTTCAAACACCTGCACAAGTAGCAAATAACACGCCTCAAACACCTGCACAAGTAGCAAATAACATGCTTCAAACACCTGCACAAGTAGCAAATAACATGCTTCAAACACCTGCACAAGTAGCAAATAACACGCTTCAAACACCTGCACAAGTAGCAAATAACACGCCTCAAACACCTGCACAAGTAGCAAATAACACGCCTCAAACACCTGCACAAGTAGCAAATAACACGCCTCAAACACCTGCACAAGTAGCAAATAACACGCCTCAAACACCTGCACAAGTAGCAAATAACATGCCTCAAACACCTGCACAAGTAGCAAATAACACGCCTCAAACACCTGCACAGGTAACAAATAACACGCCTCAAACACCTGCACAAGTAGCAAATAACACGCCTCAAACACCTGCACAAGTAGCAAATAACACGCCTCAGACATCTGCACAAGTAACAAATAACATGCCTCAGACACCTGCACAAGTAGCAAATAACACACCTCAAACACCTGCACAAGTAGCAAATAACACGCCTCAAACACCTGCACAAGTAGCAAATAACACGCCTCAAACACCTGCACAAGTAGCAAATAACATGCCTCAAACACCTGCACAAGTAGCAAATAACACGCCTCAAACACCTGCACAAGTAGCAAATAACACGCCTCAAACACCTGCACAAGTAGCAAATAACACACCTCAAACATCTGCACAGGTAACAGATAACACGCCTCAAACACCTGCACAAGTAGCAAATAACACGCCTCAAACACCTGCACAAGTAGCAAATAACACACCTAAAACATCTGCACAGGTAACAAATAACACGCCTCAAACACCTGCACAGGTAACAAATAACACACCTCAAACATCTGCACAGGTAACAAATAACACGCCTCAAACATCTGCACAAGTAGCAAATAACACACCTCAAACATCTGCACAGGTAACAAATAACACGCCTCAAACACCTGCACAGGTAACAAATAACACACCTCAAACATCTGCACAGGTAACAAATAACACACCTCAAACATCTGCACAGGTAACAAATAACACGCCTCAAACACCTGCACAGGTAACAAATAACACGCCTCAAACATCTGCACAGGTAACAAATAACACACCTCAAACACCTGCACAGGTAGCAAATAACACGCCTCAAACATCTGCACAGGTAACAAATAACACACCTCAAACACCTGCACAGGTAACAAATAACACACCTCAAACACCTGCACAGGTAGCAAATAACACGCCTCAAACATCTGCACAGGTAACAAATAACACACCTCAAACACCTGCACAGGTAGCAAATAACACGCCTCAAACATCTGCACAGGTAACAAATAACACGCCTCAAACACCTGCACAAGTACCAAATAACACGCCTCAAACATCTGCACAGGTAACAAATAACACGCCTCAAACACCTGCACAAGTAGCAAATAACACGCCTCAAACACCTGCACAAGTAACAAATAACACGCCTCAAACACCTGCACAGGTAACAAATAACACGCCTCAAACATCTGCACAAGTAGCAAATAACACACCTCAAACACCTGCACAGGTAACAAATAACACGCCTCAAACATCTGCACAGGTAACAAATAACACGCCTCAAACATCTGCACAGGTAACAAATAACACGCCTCAAACATCTGCACAGGTAACAAATAACACGCCTCAAACATCTGCACAGGTAACAAATAACACGCCTCAAACATCTGCACAGGTAACAAATAACACGCCTAAAACATCTGCACAGGTAACAAATAACACGCCTAAAACATCTGCACAAGTAACAAATAACACGCCTCAAACATCTGCACAGGTAACAAATAACACGCCTCAAACATCCGCACAGGTAACAAATAACACGCCTCAAACATCTGCACAGGTACATTTGTTGTCACCACTGTGAGCCTCTGAGCTGCTAACACTTGACACACCTGAGCTGTATTATCAGCTAACTCACCTGACCTGTACAGGTGAGTCATGATTTCTTTCCTGACAGGTACACTTCTCTGTGAGGGTCTCAGGTGAGGATTTCAGGTGAGCTGTCTCACCTGCTCCTCTGCTTTGATGTTGAGTTCGTCGCAGCCGACCAGCTCCAGCACCTCCTCCGTCCTCAGGCCCAGGAACTCCTCCGATAAGGAAACCTCCACAAAGTGCTGGTGCAGGAAGCTGCTGGCTGAGTCATACAGCGTCGTGCACATCATGGTCTCTGCGAACTGACGGACGCCCAAACAGTTCTTAGGGTGTAACCTGGACAGGTAAACGGACAGGTGAGACAGGTGAGCAAATCTCCTGATCATTACAATTGATTATTATATGTTTTACATGAACTCAGTGTATCTACCTGTTGTTTTAAATCACTTCAGTCTGATACGTCTTTTTTAAACAGAGCGCCAATGAGCATGTGCGGTAGCGTGTGACTGCAGAGCATCACTGAGCATCTGCGGTGGCATGACTCACCTCTCCTGCAGGAAGGAGCAGCAGGCATCTTTAACATTCTGCAGCTGTAGGAAGCTCGAGCCAATCAGGAGAGACTGCACGTTCTGCTGGTCGATGGCAACATGGCCACTGTATGCGAAGTTTATCAGAGCCTCCAGAGCGCTGCAAGAGAGGAACAGGTCAGACAGTATCTGATACCTGAACTGGTCTCAGTCGGGTGCACTGGTACCCGGACTGGTACCTGAACTGCTTTGTGGTTACCTGGGGTCCATGCCCTGCATCAGGATCTCGTCCTGTTTGCACTCCACCATGTCGTTGGTGAACATGGCGTGGAAATATGGGATGGAGGCCGCCAGCACGATCCGATGAGCGCTGAACTTATGATCCCCGACCTGCAGACAAAACCACAACACGTCAAGGTACAACGTTCTCACCTGTACAGGTGAATACAGAGCAGTGAACAGGTGAGAGCACATCACAATGTTCTTACCTGTTCAGTGTTCTGTTACAGACTCAGCAGACTGAGTGGAGGATTAACCTGCAGCAGCTCTACCTGCACCGTCATGTGACACATTCCTGATGTGTCTTTGATCGGCATTTATTGATCTCAGTGTAAATGCAAAACAGTAAATCAGTGCAGCCAATCGTCAACCTGACCTGGGACTGGGTACTATTTACAAAATACAACCCCAGTACCAGTACCAGTACCAATACCAATACCAATACCAGTACCAGTACCAGTACCAATACCAGGACCAATGCCAATACAAGTACCAATACCAATACCAGTACCAATACCAGTACCAATACCAGTACCAGTACCAATACCAATACCAATACCAGTACCAATACCAGTACCAGTACCAATACCAATACCAATACCAGTACCAATACCAGTACCAGTACCAGTACCAATACCAATACCAATACCAGTACCAGTACCAGTACCAATACCAGTACCAATGCCAATACAAGTACCAATACCAATACCAGTACCAATACCAGTACCAATACCAGTACCAATGCCAATACAAGTACCAATACCAATACCAGTACCAATACCAGTACCAATACCAGTACCAATACCAATACCAATACCAGTAACAGTACCAATACCAGTACCAATGCCAGTACCAATACTAGTACCAATACCAGTACCAATGCCAATACCAGTACCAATACCAATACCAGTACCAGTACCAATACCAACACCAGTACCAGTACCAATACCAATTTTAGTACCAGTACCAATACCAGTACCAATACCAGTACCAATTTTAGTACCAGTACCAAGACCAATACCAGTACCAATTTTAGTACCAGTACCAATACCAGTACCAGTACCAATACCAATTTTAGTACCAGTACCAATTCAGTACCAATTTTAGTACCAGTACCAAGACCAATACCAGTACCAATTTTAGTACCAGTACCAATACCAGTACCAGTACCAATACTAGTACCAATACCAATACCAGTACCAGTACCAATACCAATACCAGTACTGGTGCCATTAAAGTGATAGATACCATACATATTAATTTATTGATCTATTAAGTGTATAAACTGTACAGTGACGTATTCATTTATTGATCTATTAAGTGTATAAACTGTACAGTGATGTATTAATTTATTGATCTATTAAGTGTATAAACTGTACAGTGACGTATTAATTTATTGATCTATTAAGTGTATAAACTGTACAGTGACGTATTCATTTATTGATCTATTGAGTGTATAAACTGTACAGTGACGTATTAATTTATTGATCTATTAAGTGTATAAACTGTACAGTGACGTATTAATTTATTGATCTATTAAGTGTATAAACTGTACAGTGACCTATTAATTTATTGATCTATTAAGTGTATAAACTGTACAGTGACGTATTCATTTATTGATCTATTAAGTGTATAAACTGTACAGTGACGTATTCATTTATTGATCTATTAAGTGTATAAACTGTACAGTGACGTATTAATTTATTGATCTATTAAGTGTATAAACTGTACAGTGACGTATTAATTTATTGATCTATTAAGTGTATAAACTGTACAGTGACGTATTCATTTATTGATCTATTAAGTGTATAAACTGTACAGTGACCTATTAATTTATTGATCTATTAAGTGTATAAACTGTACAGTGACGTATTCATTTATTGATCTATTAAGTGTATAAACTGTACAGTGACGTATTCATTTATTGATCTATTAAGTGTATAAACTGTACAGTGACGTATTCATTTATTGATCTATTAAGTGTATAAACTGTACAGTGACATTAATTTATTGATCTATTAAGTGTATAAACTGTACAGTGATGTATTAATTTATTGATCTATTAAGTGTATAAACTGTACAGTGACGTATTCATTTATTGATCTATTAAGTGTATAAACTGTACAGTGACGTATTAATTTATTGATCTATTAAGTGTATAAACTGTACAGTGACGTATTAATTTATTGATCTATTAAGTGTATAAACTGTACCGTGATGTTTTATCAGCAGACTGTGTTGTACTTGCTGCAGCAGTCAGCCAATCACACGTCACATTAGATAGAAGAACGCTTGCAGTGATTGGCTGTGAGGTCCTGACTTATTTCAGCCAGTTTCACTAAAACAGTCTCAGCTTATATTTCACTCGTCGCTTTAGAGCAACGTGTTCGCTGGTCTGACGTCAGCGTGAGGCGTTCCCAGTCTGTGTCTATAGATACCAGTTTGTGTGCTGGAGATGGCGTACGGTGGTTTTTGAGTGTGCGCGTCCTTTATGCATGCGGCCTCTGGACGATGGCGGTAGAGCACCGACAGTTTGGTTTAATGCTGCGGTCAACTGCAAGTCGGAAGTTGATATTTCTGATTCGGTATTCCAGCTTCCAATCTGAATGTGTCCCAGTGCGTCTGCTCGGGAAAACATGGACGCCATGAACACGCAGGTTTCATTCCAAGCAGCAGCTGATGAATAGCTCAGCGCACTGAGAGACAGAGGAGCAGCGTCTCAAACACTGATGAGAAGGTCATCCTGCTTCCTGTTCGCTGTGTGCCGCCATGTTAGTGTGTTTGGCTGGATGGATCCCGAGTTTCCCACCTGGAATTCCGTCTTGAACGACCGTTCCATCACACTTTTCCGTGTTGGAGGTCATTTTTTTTGAGATCAGAGTACAGTGGACCGCAGCATCAGCTATAATAACAATAATCAGCTGCCAGGAAGAAGCCGGAGTTTATTGATCTCACTGAGCTTTTGTGATTATTGGCGCCAAAAATGTTTGATTTTGATTTTTCTTCTGATAGTTTGTTTTATGTGTCTTTGTGGTAAAATTGTAGGAATTGTGAAAAATTGCAAGCAAAGGAAAATGATGTGATTTATTTTAAACTGCTACCAACAAAGACTCGTGTAATCACTTCCTGTGTGCTGCGATGACGTCAGTTACTGCGAAACTAAACGCCATGATTGGTCCAAATCACAAGCGGCTGCTGATTCAGACGTTTCATCCAGAAAAGTTGCTGTAATTTAGCAAAACTGCAGCTCATAAATATTGCAGAGATTTCTTAAATTAGCGTTAATTATTGTGAGGAGGAAGTGATTATATTATAGATCTGCTCGTCTTGATGGGACTGAAGAGAATGATCAATATCCGAGTCTGTCAATATGAATATTATTATATATATATAATATCATTTGTCAGATTTAGACACTAATGACGTCATGTCTGGTTGGTGTGTTAACTGCATCGGTCCTGTCAGGTAGTGTGACTGTAGCTGTCACTCTGAGTTATTGATTATATTGATTATATCTCAGCCAGTATCAGGTAGAGTCCGTCCCAACACACGGGCGCTACCTGCACCTGTCAGACCCGGTCCCGGCGTCACTGGCTGGCTTAAAGGTTTAGCGCTGTGAAGTCATCACGTGCCCTTCACGCGCGCCTCAAACATTCTGCACTCTGCCTGACGGATTACCCATAAATTCATAGTGCTGTGACGTTATATACGGGGGCCTTAGGGGAGGCACTGCGATTGGGCCTCAGTCAGCAGGTCTCAGGTGTGTCCGGAGGGTCAAGGGTCAACAGAGTGAGTGCTGACAGCTTATCAGGCTGTGACGTCACATGGCTGCCTAACACCAGCTGTTAGTTTCTGATTATAATCCGCTGTTAGCTGAGTTAGCATGTTGTTAGCATGTTGTTAGCGCTGTTAGCTCGGCTAGCTTCCTCCTGAGGGCTAACTAGCAGCTAGCAGGCTAACACAAGCCTCGACGCGGCGTCATGTTTACCTTGAGCGTGACGTCACAGAGTTTCCCCTGACGTCGGATCTCCTCCATGACGACATAGCCTCGTGCCGGCAGGTCGTGCACTGAGAAGTGAACTAAATCCTCGAGCTCTTCGCAGTAAATGTCTCCCATCGTCAGCAACAGCAGCGGCGGAGCGGCGCGGACTGACCCTCCGAGCCGCCGTACGCAGGCACGCAGGCTGACGTCACGTCAAGCTCACCGCCGGAAACACCCACGCGTCCGGTCAGTCTTCACAATAAAAGACTGTGCCCTCTGAGTGTAAAGTTTGGTGTGCTTCAGAATAAAAGTCTCAATAAACTATAGTAATGTTTTTTTAATGAAAATTATCAAATAAATGGGATTCTGCCGCAAAATGTACATAAAGTCACTGCAAACAGATGCAGATTCATTATGATGTTTACATGTGAAACATATTGAACTCTTATTATTCTGACTGATTATAAATAACTTACAAAAGACCCAAAACGCTTAAAAATAATTCTACTTCAGAGGAAAACACTGTAAACTACATTTACTGACAGATAAATGTGACTGGTTACGCTGCAGATTCAGATTTTACTCACAAAATATAACAAATAAAATATGATGCGTTATTATTTATTAATCTATCCAGCAGTTGATAAGAATTAAAATTTCCATGTGGAACAGACGTTCAGTAGATTTCAGTACATTGTCCTGATTAGGGACTTTGACAGTATTTGTACTGTGTGGTATTAATAGGTTGGAGTTTTTCTTCTTCCACTGCTGATACCAACATTCCCAGTTAGAGAAAGACTGAAATAAAGCAGCCCTCAAATCACTGAATCCACCTCTGACAGTAACATTTCATATTTATCTCTTCACTTCTTTGTACTGTTTGTATCCTGTTTACCGTCCACAGAAACAGGTTCACCTGTATACAGTGATTGATATATATATATATATATATATATATATATATACATACTCAGCAAATAAACATTATTCTGATTCTGAAAATATTCTTCCCAGATGTGGAATTTATTTATTCTTGTCCTGTTTGAAGCAGTTAGATGTCTTTCTAAGATCCTTGATATGAAGCTTATTAGTTATATAATAACTTAAACTGTCAATTATTGTTATTGTTTATTTTTGTGATGTTATTTCTCTGTTGTATCATTTATAAGCTGAGAGATTTTAATTTCATTGTAAAAAGAACCAATCAAACAACAGCTTCATGAGAAACAAACTCACACTCGTTATTTAAAAAAGTAAAGTTTTATTCACATATGTTGGTGTAAGTACACCTGAAGACATCGTCACTGCTGACCTTTGACCCCCGGCGGCCTCAGACGGAGAATCCATGTTTCATCATCAGCCTCATGGCTCGAGTTTGGATGATGGCGTTGCGTTCAGGAGCGTCGGTCAGTTCATGAACACAAATGTCCAGATTCTGTTTGGCTGCAAAAAAACTGGAAGAAACATCTGGACCACAGCTGCTTCTCATCCTTTAACCCACGTCTGCTTCCATCCCGCTGATCATCATCTGACGTCAGCGTCAGAGTCCCTGAACACACCAGCCGCTCTCTGCCCTCAACTTTAGATTTTATGTTTTATTTAAAATTTATTTATTTGCTTCTGAAAATGTATTTTATCTTCTTCAATTTGGGAAAATGTGACTGCACTCATTTAGTCCTTGTAAAGCACTTTGTAATCTCTGGTTTTGACAAGTTATATATTAATAAACATTATTATTATTATTTATTATAATAAGGACTTTGATTTGTGGGATGGTCTGGGACTACAGTTCCCACAATGCTTTGGGGGATGTAAACAGGAAGTCTTCAGTGAGTTAGCTGTGTTTTTACACCACATTTGTTTACATTTAGTCAAACAGTCTCAGTGTAACATGATGAACAGACAAGTATCAGTGATCACTGTCATCCTGAAGAAAACGTCTTTTCTCTGGTTTCTCTGTGGATTCATGGAGGTTTACTGGTGATGGAAGTCACGTGTGTTCAGATCTGACTGAGTTATGACTCCAGGAAGAATCTCAGATCTACAAGTTGTTTAAAAAAAGGTTAAAAGTTTCAGCCGAGTTCCAGTTTGTTCCTCTTCTGTCTCAGCAGACGTTTCCTCTAAAACATCATGAATCTGCTGAAAACTGTTCGTCTGCTGCGTCATGAAAAGTCTGTTTGGATTTGGAAACAGAAGCAAAACCTTCTGAAACAGGTAAAAATGATTCTGTAAAAAGTTTCAGAACATGTTTCCTGCAGAGACACGTTCAGATTAAATGTGTTTAACAGTTTGAACCAATTGATTCATCTGATTGGTGAAGTGAGACCAAAGCAGGTGAGTTTAAAGGATCATTCTGCTGATTTTCTATATTTTTCTTCCTGTTTGGAAGCCTGATACACCATATATCAGTATATATATATATATATATATATATATATATATATATATATATATATATATATCTGATATATATATATCTGATATATATATATCTGATATATATATATCAGATATATATATATATATCTGATATATCTGATATAACAGGCTTTGATAAACACAGTACTTGTTAGTAAATCAGTTCATTGATGGTTTGGATCCTTTGATCAATAGAAAAACAAGTTGCAGTTTGCAGTTACAGGATGAGAAGCAGCGGTCTGGTCCTTTACGTCCTGCACAGAAACAAACTGAAGAAGAAGAAGAAGTTCCTGATCTATGCCGACAGGTCGCTGCCGTCGAAGCGTTCCTGGTCGTAGACCTCGGCGACCACCTTCCGTCCCCCGAACCAGCGCTGGTCGAGCGCCCGGATGGCCCGGTTCATCTCCGCCGCCTCTGAGAACTCCACAAAGATCTTGACGATGACATCGGCGTCGTCCTCCTCGCCCTGACGCTCCTGGTAGATCACGACCCGCCGCACCCGGCCGAACTTCCCACACTCCTCCGTCACTTCGCCCTCCAGGTCGTCGTCCAGGTCCTCCGGACCCACCATGTTCCTCAGGACCATGACGGTGGACTGATGAGAGAGACACGTCTGTTATACAGGTCAGCCTGCAGGGTGTACGAGTCCCAGTCCCAAATCAAGTCTACCTGAGTCTGCATGATGTCCAACATCACCTGTTTCCTGTCTCATAAGATACAACCAACCAGCCCAAGTCCTGACCAAGTCCTGACCAAGTCCCCAAGTCCTGACCAAGTCCTGACCAAGTCCTGACCAAGTCCTGAAGTCCAACCAACAAGTCCCATATCAAGTCCACCTGCAGAGTGTCAGTGTTTCAAAGCAAGACCAGGTCCTGAGTCAAGTCCAGCAAGTCCCAAGTCCCCTCCCCCCCCCCCCGTGGTGCCTTGCTTCTGGGCAGGCGTTGAACCCTCCCCCGCCACGGTGCCTTGCTCCCGGGCAGGCGTTGACCCCCCCCCCCCCCCCCGCGGTGCCTTGCTCCCGGGCAGGCGTTGAACCCCACCTCCCCGTGGTGCCTTGCTCCTGGGCAGGCGTTGAACCCCCCCCCCCCGTGGTGCCTTGCTCCCGGGCAGGGGTTGAACCCCCCCCCCCCCCCCGCGGTGCCTTGCTCCCGGGCAGGCGTTGACCCCCCCCCCCCCCGCGGTGCCTTGCTCCCGGGCAGGCGTTGACCCCCCCCCCCCCCGCGGTGCCTTGCTCCCGGGCAGGCGTTGAACTCGTACCTCCTGCTTGCGCAGCAGCTTCCTCATCACCATGTGTCTGGCGCTGCTGCCGCTGATGCTCATGTGTTCTTGCTCGCTGAGCGGCTCCGTGGCTCCGTCCTGCTGCGCCTCCTGCTGAAGCTCCTCCTCCTCATTTCTCTTCACCTCGACACTGAAAGGGGCCGCCGGTGCCGGGGGCGTGGCCAGCACCGGGTTCACCAGACCCACCTGAGGCAGGCCGGTTCGTGCCGGGGTCACGCCTGAAACAGACAGGAAGCAGGAAGGACAGGACGGTCAGACGGGCGGCGGCGGTCCGGCTGCAGGGAGCCGCCCCAGGCTGCTGGACCGACCCTCCGACCAGAACACACACTGGGTGCACTGGTTTAACACGCTAGTCCCGCCCTGCTCAGGAGACGGGTGGAGTTAAAACTAAAACACTCAAAGGCTGAATCCAAATGTCCGAACTTCAGCGCAGAGACTCGTTCCTCGGGGGGACGTCTGCCGGTGCCGAGTCTGTCCAAGGCCACCGATCATCAAGTCCACAAGAGGCCTTCAGCGGACTTCCTGTAGACCTCCAGAGAGTCTTTTTACCCACAATCCTGCAGCAATAGGCTATAAAGTAACAATGTAAAAGAGGATAATACTTATCATTATTAGCAATAATAAAAATCAATAATAACAACAATAATAATAATAATAATAATAATAATAATAATAATAATCAATAATAACAATAATAATAATAATAATAATAATAATAATAAATCAATAATAACAATAATAATAATAATAATAATAATAATAATAATAATAATAATAATTACAAAAATCAATAATATCAATAATAATAATAATAATAATAATATAAAAATCAATAATAATAATCAATAATAATAATAATAATAATAATAATAATAATAATAATAATAATAATAATAATCAATAATAATAATAATAATAATAATAATAATAAAAATCAATAATAATAATAATATAATAATAATAATAATAATAATAATAGGAATGTAAAATATTGACTTTTGATGACATTTGCTTTGTGAGCTATAATGTGCAGAATAACAGGCTGATTTATTTATTATAATCTTAAATGTCAGCAGAATCTTCGGTCTCCTGGTGGTCCGGCGCAGACTTGACCCGACGACAGTGAACATGTCGCGGTTCGTGTGATTGAGGTCCACCAGTCCAGAAGGAGAATATTTGGATTCAGCCAAACTGCTTTTATTTCCATCATTAACTCCACCCGCCTGTGGTGCATCACCACCCAGCGGAGCTGCAAACGAGTGCACCCGCTCCTGACTGTGACTCCGCCTACTAGCTAGCAGCTGATGTTCCTGTAGTGACCGTGTAAGATTGAACTTTAAATACTCACAGTTGGTTAAATACAACAATCTCAGGAAACAGGAAGTTTTGGACTTTAAGCTAAGAATGAACCCCCCCAGTGTGCAGGTGTGATGAACAACATGACCGAAACTCTACAAATCACACAGCATCTGAGACTCACTGGCCAATAGGAATGAGGGGCTATGTTTAAAGGGAGGGGCTAGAAACAGTCCTCTTCACTTGGTTGGTCAGTGTGCAGCAAAGGGGAGGGGCTAAGAGGTCACTGTGGGTGTGAACGTTGGGGGGGGGGGGCGATAGAGAGAGGGGAAGAGAGGAGAAAAAACAGAGAGAGAGAAAAAAAAGACAATAAAAGAGAAAATGTATTAGTGGAGACGCTTCGGATGAAGCAACACAAACAAACTAATAATAATAAAAGCAGAACGAGGTCTGACTGATGACTCACATTCAGCAGCTGCTGCAGACCTGAAACACTTTAACTGGTGATCTCGTTCACACAATAACGTGAGAACAAGATACGAATCTTATAAAAACAAGATAATAACTCAGGTGAACAAGATACGAATTAGAGTGAATAAGAGAAGTCATATGGACGACATACTGAACAAGATAATAACTTATCTGAACAAGATAATAAGATGTGTGAATAAGATAATAACAAAACAATAATTTGTGTAAAGCTTAAATGGATCTTACAGGATTAAAACGTATCATGTTCAGGACAACAAACAAGACAACTGTCAACATTCTTCAAACAGAAATGATGTCTGTTCAGGTTCGTCTTTCTGAATCAGTCACAGCTGCACGAGGAAATAATATCAAATAAACACAGAAAAATAAAGTTCCTCTGTTTCATACGTGCTGTTTTATTCTGTCAGGTTTCTCTTAATAGTTGATGTTGAGGAAGGAAAAAACAAAAGACTTCCTGAACCTGCTGTGATGTTTTGATTAATGTGACATCATTGGATTCAGACTGTGACTGGCTGCACACTGACACTCAGTGATTGGACAGCAGGACGTCCTCGTTAACAAGGGGGGGTGGGGTTTAATGTGTGTGGGCGGGGCTGTTGGTGCTCCTACCTGTGATGACACCTGGAGCCTGAGCAGCCATGACAGCCTGAGGAAGTCCTCCCAGCTGCTGAGAGAGGAGCGCCGGTCCAGCCAGAGCTCCGAGCACCGACGCTCCCACCACCTCCTGAACGCAACACAAAACACATCAGATACTGTGGAAATATATCAGATCCAGACCCCCTCTACTGCCAAATATATATATATATATATATATATATATATATATATATATAAGATATGCACATTGGGGTCCAAAAGTCTGAGACCACATTGAAAATCTTTATTTTAGAAGAATTAGAAGATTCTGCAGTATTTCTGTGTCAGCAACCAAAAATCATTGACCAACTTAACTTTGTAGCAAAGATCTTTGAATTGTTTCTCTTCCATTGAAGCGTTCAGACGACACTCAGGAGGCTCGTTCAATAACTCAACCTGCAGCCAGTGATCACCTGTTATAAACATGGCCGCCTCATGTTCCCAGCAGATCATTGATCACTGAGCAGCGTTGTGATGGCGGGAAACCTGACGTTCTAAGCAAAGAGCAGCTTTCTCAGCATCACATCATGGCTGGACTAAAGGTTTCTAAGAGGTCGCATGAAGCTCTAAAACACTCTGCAGAAACTGGACCAGTGCATCCAAAACACCATCAGAAGATCAATACATCAAGCTGAGTTCCCTGAGAGACAGAAACTTCATCACAGATACAGAATCTGATAAATAAAGACCACAAGACTCCAATCAGCAGTAGAGTCTACAGACGTCTCAGAGGACGAGCAGCAGCTTCTAAACCGCCTCTCAAGGGAAACAAGGCCAAACGCTCGGGGTGGGATAAGAAATACCAGCGTTTCCCAGTGGATGACTGGAAAAACGTCTTATTTACTGATGAATCCCAGTCTGAGATGTACAGCAGTAACAGAGGGGTGAATGTAGGGAGACCAACAGGAGAGAGAACGATACCGCAGTCTATCAAACCCACAGTCAGACATGCTGGAGGGAATATTCAGGTCTGGGGGGGTTTGACTACTCTGGAGTGAACTGACCCCCCTGACGGAGGAGAAGCAGCGCTCCGTTCTTCAGAGACATGCTGGACCGTCTGGTTTGCATCTTCATGCTGGAAGGATTCATCCTGCAGCAGGACAACGACCCCAAACACCTCAAAGCTCTGCAACAACAACGACTGAAGACCAGAGAAGACCAGACGAGGAGTCCTGACTGTCCTGGACTTCCCTCCACAGTCACCTGACCTCAACCATACTGAACATTTTGTGACATCACAGGAAGCTCTGTGGAACATTGTCAGATCCTGCCGGGACAACACGGATCATCAGGTTTTACACAAACTTGTAGACTCCATGAAGCTCGAGTGCTGCTGTCATTAAAGCAGAAAGGGGAACAAACCCAACACCGACATATTCTGAAACTCATGTATCATGTATCTTGAGTAGTATATATATATATATATGTATATACTACTCAAAGTGCTGCACAGTAAAAACCACCACATGTGATATGCTTGTTATAAATGATTCTGTATTTGTTCAGAAACACCTTTTCGTCTGTTTGTTTGTTTGTTTGTTTGTTTGTTCTGTCTCTCAGGGAGGCGGAGCTTCAGGAGTTACCTGAGCAGTGATCTTAGCGGTGGCGGCGGCAGCTGCCACGGCAGCGGCGGCAGGGAGGCCTCCTGGGGCCATCGGCGTGAGGAGGGGCATGGGCGGAGTCACGGCCTTCCCCACCCGCAGGTACTGACCCCCGAGATCAAACAGGTTCATGGAGGCCACAGCATCCTGTGAAGACTGGGCCTTGTCGTACTCTGGTGACCAGCAACATAAAGCCATCAGACCCAGAGGACTGGTCTACAGCCCCCCCCCCCAAGCCATCACATGCAGCTCTGCTCACCGATGAAGCCGTAGCCTTTATGGCGTCCTGTGGTCGGCTCTCGGGACAGCATGCAGGACTTGATTTTGCCAAAGGCCTCGAAGACACTCTTGATGTCATCGTCAGAGAGGTCGGGGTGCACCGACGCCACGTAGATCCTGTTGAAGGCACGCGCTTCCTCCGCAAGCTGGTCGATGATTGGCTGAGCCTGGCCGATGTTACTGGGCCGCCCCACCTGGAAGACGAGGAAGATGGACAGACTGCATCCTCAGCACGGTTCAGCAACACAAGGATAATTCTTCATCCAACCCGCTGCTGCCATCAAACTGTCAGCAGCTGCAGTTTAAATTGGACTGAAGAAGACTTTCTGCTGTCTGCTGCGGACACCAACACCTTCAGCTACACACTGCCGCACCTGACGGACAGGTCATCAGTCTGGACTCACCTTGATGTTTCTGCCTCCAAGGACGACAGAGTTCATCTGCTCCAGAGCCAGCTGAGCCGCCTCCGGCATCTCATACTCCACGAAGGCAAAACCCTGCAGACACAAACACACGGCAGCGTTAACAAGGAACGCCTGAGTACAGGTGTGTTTACAGAAACTGAACTGAGCCACTCAGTCTGTCCACAGGAGTTCTGCCAAGATCCGATCCGGGTCCCATTGTGTTCATTATATACAGTATATAAACTGAGGCACCGCCTCTATGCTGATGACACTGTCTTCTATTATAACTCTTAAACTACAATTAAAGTCTTAAACAATACTTATTTTACACTCTGAGACACAAACCCACAGAACACCGTCTCCTGGTCGTCAAATCAACTTCCTCTGTGGACACTGGTGTCATTCTTCAGACACCAATACGTTACATCCATCATATCCACGTACCGGTTAGAAACACGGAGACTTTACCATCAAGCAAGATGGAAGATGGGCAACTGCCTGCCAGAGATTTATTATGATGTTTAGAAGTTAAAAATATTCTAACTCACTGTACCCTGAAATAACAATAATAATAAATAACTATATCAAAATAAAAAACGCCCAAAGCACTTAAAAAATATGCAGCTGTGTTCTTCTAAACACTGTAAACTACATTTACTGACAGATAAATGTTACTGGTTACGCTGCAGATTCAGATAACAAATAAAATATGATGCGTTATTATTTATTACACTATCCAGCAGTATGTGGAGTAAATGTAAGTACGTTATGCTGATAAAACCTCGCTGTCACTCTTCACCTTCAGTAAAGATTTGAATGCAGGACTTTGTGGTATTAATAGTTTAACTATTGATAGTTGATAGTTTCTATGGAGGGAGTGGTAGACATAACTCTGACTTCCTGTTTATTCGCCGCAGTCAGAGGGAGGAAGAGAGCGAGTTGACCTCTGACCTTGTGTTTCATGGTGACAGAGTCCCAGGACATGTCGATGCTTTTGATTGGTCCGAAGGGTGCGAAGGCCTGTCTGATGGTGTCCTCTCCCAGCTCGTAGTAGATGGAGCCCACATAAACTCGACACATGATGGCGAGCGCTCGCTGGCGCTGAGCGGCCACCTAAACACACACGGCAGGTTCACACCGACCAATCACACCTGCTCTTAAAGATCCCTGTCAGTGACGACACGTATGATGTCATAGTGATGTCATGAGCTAGTCTACGAAACTACTTTCATTGGTTCAGAGCAGCTGGATCGTTTAATATTAATGCAGCTACAGAGAAAAACTTACCGACTGTAGAGGAGACAGAGCGTCTCCCAAACCCATCGTCAGAGACGCCATCTGAGAGGCAGAGAGACACACAGGTGAGGCAGACAGGTGAGACACACAGGTGAGGCAGACAGGTGAGACACACAGGTGAGACACACAAGTGAGACAGACAGGTGAGACACACAGGTGAGACAGACAGGTGAGACACACAGGTGAGACACACAGGAGAGGCAGACAGGTGAGACACACAGGTGAGACAGACAGGTGAGACACACAGGTGAGACAGACAGGTGAGACACACAGGTGAGACACACAGGTGAGACAGACAGGTGAGACACACAGGTGAGACAGACAGGTGAGACAGACAGGTGAGGTAGGCAAGTGAGACACACAGGTGAGACATACAGGTGAGACACACAGGTGAGACACA